>NW_017094081.1:0-891 GCF_001483705.2 Eufriesea mexicana
ACGGTTAACGTGTTAATAAACTAGTCAATGCTCGCTTAGAGTTCTTCGTGCGCCTTTCAACATCCTCTAGATCCACGGATTAAAGGTCTTACAATTAGCAGGAATATCCAATTATTTTATTGAAGTCTTTTATGACTATTTTCTGAAGTACAGTTAAGTGGCAATCCTCCATACTCGTGCCTTTAGTGACATATTTTGATTATAATATTAATCGTGTACTCTGACAAACGCATCTAAGAGAGGTGAATTAATCTTGGGATTTGGGATGATCGTATAGAGCGTTTGTCGATAGTCTGCGACTCGACTGGATCGTGCTATGCAACTTTCTATTGCTTCCAGCGCTACCAATGATTCGACACTGTTGCAATGAAATGGAATTTATATGCTCAGTGATGATCTTACAAGGAGTAAATTGCAGCAGTGAGTTTCACTTTTAGAAATGGTTTTAGTTTTTGTCTAATTGCGACACACAAAGTGCTACGATATTAATATAACTTATGCTACCTTTATCAATTAAACAATTTAAGTTAGGTTTACTAGTGTATAGATAAATTAAAAGATTATATTCCATTACTTACATATATAATCCCTGGTACTGCGATTTAAGTTCCGATGGCGCGTGCCACAGCCAACAGCAAGGTCGGTCACACGTCGAACACGTCTGAACGTCGTGAAGAATAACACGGAACTGAAACAGGAAATCATCGGCGAAAATTAATCACGAGCCTGGTGACTCGAAGTTAAATTGGTTCTCTAAAAGTATCGGTGACCTGAAGTCAAATTGACACCCTATCAATAGTAGCCACATGACATAAATTGCACGTATCCATAGATACTTAGGTATCATCACTGACGATAGGGAGTCAATTAGACTTCGAGTCACTAATATTG
>NW_017094082.1:0-891 GCF_001483705.2 Eufriesea mexicana
GATATTTCTAAATTCGTTGGGCAAGAGTGGTATATAGGTAGAAGAATGTTTGCGTGTGATGGAGCTCCAAACAGGCTGGTAAAGACAGGGTGACATTTCGTGTACTGTCATGACCTCGTAACGCCATGACGAGGTCAGTTCGTCAAACGAGAGGGATGGAGTATCAAGGATATTTAACTTGCATTACGATTTAATTATGAGAAACTTAGCATTGTAAAATTATTTTTAATTAGTCACTGTATACCTATTTTATAACAATTTTTAGAATTTACACAAATTTTGTGCGAGTTAGATGTAATTTTAGTCTGTTGAAAATGTAATTCATTTTTATGGGGTTTAGCATGAAAAACTCATAAGTTAAATTAATCGTATATTCTATAATAGTATAAGGGGTTGAAAATTGAGGGTTGATATTGAAAACGAATATCAATTGCTGACTTTGTTGAGTATTGATATAGTCAGTGTCAGTGAGATTTGTATTATAATAATTAATAACGGAGGGGTTAAAATGATTTAATTTAAACTTCTTATTTTAGCAGTTGCTGAGAATTTGTTGGAAAGCACTGCTTTTAGTGAAATTAATATTAATTTTTCTTTTAAGAGAATCGTAACTATGGACATTTTCTTATTTTTATTACACCATTCCAACTGATATCAATTGTGTATATCATATTTAGGTATACTTCAAATTACAAAAATATGGCGTAATATTTTCACTTACAATTAATAAGTCGAATGCTGGAAATATTATTCTATATACTCGCCAATATGAAATTGGTTTTACATAAATAAAGCCAATTATATAAATAAAGTCAATAAATATAATTGGCGATTGGCAAAATATATTATATATTTATAATAAAAAATATATACATTTATTTATAATAAAAT
>NW_017094083.1:0-892 GCF_001483705.2 Eufriesea mexicana
GTTATGATAATTTTATTTCACTCTTAATTTTTAGTACTTTTTAATATTATTCTTGGTATATTATTATTATCCTCAGTATTATTCTTGGTACATTACACGGCTGAATAGAGTTAGGGTTTAATCGTAGGTTTATTATTTTTATAATAATTTTGTTTCATTCTTGGTATATTACTATTATTCTTAGTATTATTCTTTTTATATTACTATTATTCTTAGTATCACTCTTGGTATATTGCTCGGCTAAATAGAGTTGGGGTTTAATCACATTTTTATTAATTTTTTGATAATTTGGTTTCATTCTTAGTTTTTAGTATTTTTTAGTATTATTCTTAGTATTATTCTTGGTATATTAGTATTATTTTTAGTATTATTCTTGGTATATTGTAGTAGTATTAGTATTATTCTTGGTGCATTGCTCGACTAAATAGAGTTAGGTTTTATTGGCAAATTTATTATTTTTATGATAATTTTACTTCATTCTTAATTTTTAGTACTTTTTAATATTATTCTTGGTATATTAGTATTATCGTTAGTATTTTTCTTGGTATGTTGCTCGGTTGAATAGAGTTGGGGTTAAATCACAGGTTTATTAATTTTATAATAATTTTGTTTCATTCTTGGTATATTATTATTATTCTTAATATTATTCTTGGTATATTATTATTATTCTTAGTATTACTCTTGGTATATTGCATTAGTATTAGTATTATTTTTGGTATATTGCTCGGCTGAATAGAGTTGGGGTTTAATCACAGGTTTATTAATTTTATGATAATTTTGTTTCATTCTTAGTTTTTAGTATTTTTTAGTATTATTCTTGATATATTGTAGTAGTATTAGTATTATTCTTGGTATATTGCTCGACTAAATAGAGTTAAGGTTTATTGGCAAG
>NW_017094084.1:0-893 GCF_001483705.2 Eufriesea mexicana
TGGTGGAAAAAAGCTCGCGGCGAGATACGATCCGGCGACGTGTAGGAAGAAGCGGGTAAATTGGGTCGGAGCGCGTCACTGATTACACGGCTCGTGGTGCTGGTCGCCGCCTCTCGTTCCTTTCGTCCGCTTCTCTGTCCCTCTAGCCGACAGACGCAACGCGTGCTCTCTGTCCCGGCTTGTCCTTTTCGTGCTCCGCCGATCCGCTCGCGGTATCTTCGATTCGCTGGCGCTCGCGAGAGCTCGCCTAGACCCAGATGCAGGGCCGTGACCAGTGGCGAACCGGCACGCAAATACTCGCTCCCGCTCTAGAGATAGGTTTACGCGATCGAACAGGGCCATCATCGGTATCCGCTCGGTGTTTTCGCCACCACGGTGGTGGCCAATATCGAAATTCGCCGGTAGTAGCACCGCCGCGTCGAAAATAGACGAAGAACGAACGCGAGGCGTTTAACGCCGAACTTGCCACGGCCTAAATGGCCGTTTTAAACTCTCCGTTATATATTCCGCCTTCGACTTTGTCGCTTTGCTCGCTCCACTTCGCCATTTTTCCTCCGATACGCGCACGGTTGATTTAACCGGCGCACACCCGTTTATATACCATATCGTACACCGTTTTAAATTAAATACGCTCAGTTTTTTTATCTCTTTGCAACTTTTCAACCTACGCCGTTCGAGCCGTCGTCTAACCGCGTTTAATAATCTCCGCGTAATAAATCAAAGGGTCTTATTACCCTCTCCTGATACGAGCAGCAGAGATCGCGAGCACGCGAGCAACTAGCCTAACGAAAGCACGAATTCGAGACGATAACGAAGATACGACTACGGCGAGCCTCTTCGATCCGTGGAGTCTAGGGGGCAGCGAGTTGACAGAGAGTATAGGGGGGGGGGGG
>NW_017094085.1:0-893 GCF_001483705.2 Eufriesea mexicana
TAAGCAGAACATTATCTTGACGCTGATTAAACGCGGGTTTCGCGCAAAAGCAAACGGTCGATTGCTTGACTGTTTGTTTCTCGTTTGGCATCGTTACCGAGGCGCGTTCGCGCAACAGTGCACCCTAGAAACGAAAGAAGCGAATTTCCTCGTTTAACGATACACACGGTGTAAAACCAGCCTCGTTCCACGGCAACGTAATCCATTCTCCTCTGCATATCCGGCCGACACTCGACGAGCATTAAACGGAAAGTAATTCCTCCCAACATAATATCCTTCTGCCTTCAACAAATACGGATCTTTATTAACCCACATTCAACAGCCCGCGTTCGCATAATTCTCCCTTCGTTTTCGTTCAACATCCGCGAAAACGTCTTTTTACAATATTTACTCATTAATCTTCGGGCCATTCTCGTTTCACGGGGGTATATGGAAGAGAAACGAGGGTGGAAAGAAGAAAAGAAGAATAAACGCCCGGAAAGGAAACGTTTTATTCTCGCGAAGAGATCTTTAGATGTGTCCTCGAATAAGGGCAAAGAAAGGGAAGAAAGGAGAAGAAAAACCGGAGGAATCCGACCTACAATTAGCGACCTCAATTAGTGTACATCCTTCCATGGAATTCCACGATTATTATACCCGTTTAAATTTAGAACCGTTTTGCCAAGCATTCCGCGGGAAATCATCGTGAAATATGGGCTCAAACGCGTCGAAGGGGACATCAATCGTGGATTATGAAATATTTGTCAGGCACCTGATGTGGGCCGTTGATAATTAATAAATTTGATAGTCGAGCAATCATATTCTTAAAGTACCTAATCTCTTTCTGGTTTGAACAAGGTACTTTCCCTTTTCTGAATAGAATAACCAGAACGAATCACGATATTGTAAGACAA
>NW_017094086.1:0-893 GCF_001483705.2 Eufriesea mexicana
AAAATATGCTTTATTTATTTTTCACTATACTATATACAGTATTTTATTTTTTATATTTTATATGTATTTATTTTCTGCTATACTATATATAGCATTTTTTTATATTTTATATCTATTCATTTTTCACTATACTATACTCCACCCACTATAAAATTAAATAAAAATTTTAGAAATTCTTCGTACCTTCTGCATCAGGATGTCACGATGCCAAATCTGTCATGGAGGACTCGTAATAAGCAAGACTCCTCATTCCAATGCAAAGGGTTAACTGAGAACACGGTCACATGATACTCACTCGAGAACTATGGAAGAATTGCGAAAGAGAAAAAGAACAGAACGCTTACAGCAAAGTATCTTTACGCATATGTAGATGAGAAAACTCGATAAAAATTATGTTCCACGAAGTGTTATCTACTTTTACATAAAACTCTGGCCAACTTTTGTACAGCAAAGGTTCGTTCGGAATACACCACTTCTATGACACCCCAGAGTAGTGTCACGGGACAATGCACAGCAAGTCGAAACGACAGACACAACATTACCCGCGAATAACAATACTCGCGACGAAGTCGATCCATCACGATCGTCACAGGCGAACACAGCCATGGATCATCGCGAACAATTACCACCTGAGAGTTACAGGCGTAATATCGATCGTAGATCAAACAAACCCCGCGATTCGATTCGTCATTGACAGCGATCGCGCAACCCGTTCGACGGCATGCGCCTCAGTCGTTTTCCCTCGACAGAAAAATCCGCGGGCTAATGAATGAGCAAGTGGCGTTTCCCCGACGAGCGTGGCATTCTTCTCTAATCGCTCTAGCTCGTTTCATTAGCGCGTACAACGCAATGCATCACTCCGACAGAGCACAAAGCCCCGAGGCCAGCACGCG
>NW_017094087.1:0-894 GCF_001483705.2 Eufriesea mexicana
TGAGTACCCCAAAATTTCTCTTTGTTTTCCAAGAGTCAATAATGCAAATAATAGAAAAATAATACAATCAATTATACAATACATAATACAATAATACAATGAAGAATCATGGGAGGTTGACACCCCATGTACCCAAATATAATAGGATTTCTGTCCTTTTTATACTTATTTAGTTGCTGTATAGATTATAGCGACCAATTAATTATAATAGTGCTCCAATTAATTATTATTTAGGTATCATTCATATTTCTGTGATTATAAAACAAAAAATTCGAATGTCACATAATCCACCATAGCATTTTCGTTAATTGGCTGGTTAAATATAGGATATTCGATTTGCGTATCTACCAGAGAAAATTAAGAAAAAGAAATTTTGTATTTTCAAAGATTCGACACTCACAATTCAAGATGGCGATGTCTGTGAAATGAAAATACGTGATAGTCGAAAAATACCAAAAATTTGTATAATTGGAAAGATTCGAGGTTCGCAATTTGGAAAGGGGATATATCTGTAACGAAAATACGCGATAGGTGGCGTTTCTGTCGAAAGCATAGTCATGCATGATCTTCCGCTTCGACACGGGGGTCGAAGTTGGACGCGTTAACGAGGGCATTGAGCTCGAGCGTTGAAAATCAGGAGAAGACTTTGGACGCGACCAACCCGCCTAGCATCGGCCCCGATCGCTCGTCGAACGAATCGCCGAGTTAAACCACGAGTTTTCTTATCTTACGGGGTATCTTTCGGATTATTTTTAGATCGATCCGTGTTGTTACGGTGCCTCGAGTTCGAGCAAGGGTTGCCGTGCTCGCGGGGTATCGTCGTCATCGAATCTATCATGCTGAAATTATCATAGCAGTCATACTTGTTTTCATGACACTATGAACACTATCATA
>NW_017094088.1:0-894 GCF_001483705.2 Eufriesea mexicana
ATATCGAATAATCGAGAACCGGATAACTAACACCCTGGCTTGGTCAAATGCATTTTGAATGAACATAAGTAGGTTGCTACGCGAGAAAATAAATTATTACTCTTTCATACAGAGTGTCGTTAGGGTATCGCGATGTGATTATGGTGACACGTGTCGGGTGGATGGCGCATCATGCTATCGCAAGATACTAAGCACTAAACAGAAAATTTCCTAAATTTAAACCTAACCTAACCCTGGAAGCACCCTCTCTCGATCTCGCTTCAGTGAGCTTCTCATGATGAGGCATACTGCAAGATAAGGTTCACGAAGATGCCAACAACACGGAAAAATATACGACAAAGAATAGCAGAGTCTCAATCATACTCGTAGGTACTCAACCATAAGAGAAAATATCGTAGGAAGAAGGAAATGCTTTTTATGTATATACTTATCTCGCATAAAATATATTCGAAATTATGTTCTTTTGTCAATTTAAATCTTTATTTCGGAGTGATTGACGGGTATACTCGTCGTGTAAAATAAAATTACTATTTGTTATAAAAATTCGAAATTTCAGTAGAGTAATAATAAAAATTACTAAATTTAATTTTACTGTGTAAATCGAGTATTCCCCGATTACGATTGAAATAACATAAATAAGACGCGCTAACTATGAAAGCCAAATATATTTAATTTCCCTTGTGTACTGGGGAATAGTTAAATTTTAATTAATTTTATAGTTTCGTGGAAATTCCTAAATTTTTAATAAAGATATCTTGAATTGTTAATCTTTCATCGAATAAAAATATAATCCTTCATTGATTTACTTTACTTTACTTACTTTTTACTTACTTTGAACAGTTTTTGCCTTGCACTATGCCACGTGATTTGGAATGAGAAATGTTTGCATAATGA
>NW_017094089.1:0-894 GCF_001483705.2 Eufriesea mexicana
TTCAGGTAGTCGACAGATTCGTGACACGTATACAACGCTTCCCTAGGCTTTGGCACCTAAGTGGCTACTGGGCACCTAAGCCTCAGTGTCTTTAGGCTCCTATGAATCGAGCTGGACCATCGTCGTTCGATGTTATGAGTTTAGACAGTACCGTTTTTAGGCAGATTCGGTATTTTTAACGAATGGATGCTGACAGAAGCATGTTTCTGTTGGAATTCCAATTGCTACTGTTAGGATTACAGAGATAGGCACTAAAGTTCGGCTACTGTCAAGATTACAGAATTTATGGAAAATTATTGTGGTATTGGTGAGTGGACCGAGTGATTGTCAGTGCGATTGACGAGTGTCTGGGCGTTTAGGCTAGACTATCAGAGGAGAATGAATGAGGTGCTAGAATGCACGTCGAATTTTTGGACGATTGGCAGTGTGTAGAATGACCGTGTGGTGTACATCACTATAACAAGGGATGTCAAGGGATTAGTTAAGGATAGTGTCAGAAGACAGTCATAACAGAGTCGTAAGAGAGTCGTTCGAGAACTGGCAGCGAAAGTCAGTCGTGACAGTCACGAATCGCGAAGTGAGCTGTATTTTAACTCTCTGCACTCTAGAGGCGACCATCAGTCACCATCCAATAAAATTTTGAAGATCGATATTAATTAATACACCAAATTTAAGGTAATCTAAGTGCCAATCATATCACATTCTTAATAAATCTTTGAATTTCTACTCTTCTCTAATCAATACAGAGGATTAATTAATATGACAATTACTATTAAGAAAATTTAGGACAGTACAACAGTATGCGAGGTGTTGAAATCAAATAATTCCAATAATTCCACGTGTAAATTATTACACGATTTCTTATTTACCTTTTTACAAAATATCGTCGACTCT
>NW_017094090.1:0-895 GCF_001483705.2 Eufriesea mexicana
CACAGTATTGATTCTTCTTGCTATTCCGGGTACATAATACATACATAGTATATACATAGTCACTGAAAATAGTCATTGTAAAAATTAAGTTTCCTGTTATTATTTTGCCCATTTAACGCCTTATTCGTATACCGAATATTACAAGAATAAGACTGGTATTCCTGTTTGCGAGGCCAGTAGAGCCGAGGTCAATGACCGTATTATACGACGAAGCTAAGGACTTCCTAGAATTCTGTTAGTATGATTCCCTCTGATAAACACCGAGCGATTCCAAGAATTTCCGGTACGTCACACAGTCGAGGGTTATAAACACGTGGCGACCACGCTTCGACAGCATCTTTGTTCCCGAGTTGTCTGTTTTTATAAACAGTCACACCTAGTCGACGAAGTGCGTCATAAGTTCTTATGCGTTAGAGCCGTAGAAACGGAAACAAAGAGAGGCTCAAGGTGCCTACGAGCACGAACGACCGGGTCACAGTTGGTCGGGCGTTCTCGACGACACCGGTCGTATATTTTCCTGCGTCTTTCTCTAGTATTCCGTTTATTTAATTAAACTTGTGCGTAAAGTGAACCAAGTGACTGGAACCACCCACAGAGGAGGAGGATATGTAAGTACTACTTAGTATTCAATGACGACTATATTCCGTACCATTACCATGCGAATAGACCACCTAAAGTACTAGCTAGAACCTTACCTTCGTTCACCAAGCAGCTCTCTTTAGTATTTAGTATAGTATTATAGGATAGTTTCATAGCTTCATACTATATTATAGTATTTATACCATTATAGTATTATAGTATTATAGTAATATAATATTGTAGTATTTATAACATTATAGTATTATAATAATAGGGTATTATAGTATTATAGTAATATAATATTATAGTATTATAA
>NW_017094091.1:0-895 GCF_001483705.2 Eufriesea mexicana
AAATTGTTAACTGATTAAAATCCGTTGTTAGCATTACTACCATAAACCTGTAACAAGTACCTAAATAACATATACCGCATTGATGAAAATTAACCATATGCACTGTACGATTTTTTGGCGAAAGTATGGCAGGAGTACAAATATTTTCCTCTACAATGTTGATGACAATTACCGGAGCAGCAATAAGAAATCGGATGGTAAGTAACACGTAGAGTTATCTGATTTCATTACCCCGCACACCTTTACACTATTTCGAATTTGACATACTTACGAATATCGAGCTTCATAATTTTGATAACTGCCGAATGAAGTGCGCCTCTCAAACGCAAAGGCTTAAACCGTTGTAATGAAATTGAAGGAACATGCAGAATTGTGAACAGGAACATATAAAAATGTTTATTGATACAGAGTGTCGGCAGTAATAACATTTATTGGCAGCAGCAACATAAACATTAGATAATGACAATAAAGTTACGAATTATTACCCGGTTTACTGCAGCGCTCAACACTGTATTGCAATATTACAACCCCATTCGACTTCGATACTTAACTTTACAAAGCGATTGAACGACAATTACCATCGACTTCAACTAAAGTTTAGCAAGACCATATATGATAATACTAGCGGCACGACGCGTTACCCACGGAACCTCCGACTGACATGCGCCTTGTATATTAGACCATAGTTCTCCTGGTAACCGAATTCTACGTTTTCATTATGGAAAATGTACGATACTACGATTACTTTGCAATAAGCAACTGCATTATCTCGGGAACTGTGAAGACGGTGTATCTAAATCTAGTCATTTTAACCCCTATGGTAGTTCCATTGTTAATATGTGTTTTATTGTTCTTGTCATTCGTCAAATATTTATGCAGTCTGCAGAGAATTCGT
>NW_017094092.1:0-895 GCF_001483705.2 Eufriesea mexicana
CAGTCAGAGATCTTCAAACATCTTACAAGTCAGATGAATATCATTCAAACATATTCAAACATCCAATGAGTCATTCAGTTATCTTCAACCATGCAATAAATCAATCAAACATCGTCCAAACACCTTCAAACATCCATTGGAACCTCCGACATGTCACTTAAGTATAATTCAAACAACTTGTAGCATCTCATAAGTCGCTCAAACATCGTCAAACATTCAACAAGCCAACTGAACGTCAGGACATCATTCAGACACGCCTAACTTCAAACTTCCTCAAAGACGACCTAGAATTATTTACATATCCTTTTCTTCTAGACCCCTAGTTCTCGTCCATGACGATCCAGAAGGTTCGCGAGCACAAGGCGTGTAAATAGAAGGCACGCGCGAAGTAGCCGTGGCAACGAACTCGTGTTTCGAAATCGCGATCACCAACGCGTAATTCACGCACGTCCCCTCGTGTAACGTCGAATGATGCGTACGGCCAGGCGATGGAATTTCGAGAGAGCCGGCCGTGGGACACTCTCGAAAAACTTTCGAAGACGTTGAACCCTGTTACCCGAACGGCTTCCAGCCGGGCCGTGTGCCGAATTCAAGTTCAGGGACAGCACTGACGGTCGCCTCTTCCATTGATTTTTCAATCCTTCTATCAAATCGTCTTGGTCTGCTTATGCAACTCGCACTAGAATCCTCTAAGAGGGCTCAGGAATTGCCAACTGACGCTCGAAATCTCGCTGAGGAGGTATCTATGACGTTCCTAGGGTCTTCTTCCTTTGCCGGGTTCGGATGTTTCTGGGCCGATTGCATTGTTGCAATTTTGAGAGATGCTGAGGTTCTCTTCGCCTCTTCTTTTGCTCTTTTGATAGGTACAGTGGGTTCCCTGGTTTGCGTTGGTTTG
>NW_017094093.1:0-894 GCF_001483705.2 Eufriesea mexicana
ACGTTTCGTTAGGTTAGGACAGGGTAGCCTTGCCTTTTTTGATACACAATGCTATTCGGATCGTCTCTGCTCTCTACCGTACTCTTGTATGTTTTGGTTGGCTCTTGGGTGGCCAGCAATAGTGGTCTCGGCATGTAAAGTTCGGTTAGGATAAGTTTGGCTAGGTAATGTTAGTTTGGACAGCTTTGACCTCTGTACTACACAATTCGATTCTATGCATTTATGTGCGCTACTCTCCTCTACTGTGTTCTGCACGACTCTCCGAAGGCAAGCAATAGTTGTTGCGGTACGTTTGGTAAAGCTAGGTTACGTTTGGTTGTGTCACGATTTGTTAGGTTAGGATAGGAAGTTTTAGACTTTTGTGCTATACGCAGCACTTTGGTGAATTTTTGCGCTCCACTGTTCTCTAGTACGACATGCTTGGCTTCGGGGAGACCAGGGATGATGTCCTTGCCATGTTATGTTCAGTTCGGTTTGGTTCATTTATCCTACGTTTGGTTAGGCTAGGATATGGTAGCTTTGAATTTTGTACTAAACACTACGTTTCTATGAATTTCAGCATTCTACTCTCGTCTAATCTACTAGGCTTGCCCCTGGAGAGTGCAGCAATGTAGGTCTCGTCACGTAAGTTTGAGTTATGCTACGTTTTTTTAGGTTTCGTTAGTTTGGGTTAGGTAGGGACATCATTGACCTTTCCGCTATACACTGCCATTCTATGGATTTCTGCGCCCTACTCTCCTCTGAAATGCTCTGCTCTGCTCCTGGGAGGCCAGCAATAGTGGTCGCAGCACAGTAGGGTCAGTTAGGTTACATTTGGTTATGTTACAATCTATTGCGTTATGATAGGGTAACTTTGACTTTTGTACTATGCACCGCGATTCTATGGATTTCTGC
>NW_017094094.1:0-895 GCF_001483705.2 Eufriesea mexicana
GAAGAAAATGGAGAAGGTATCTTGTGACCGGCACGAGCGTGAGTCGCTTCGCGTTCGAAAGAGAGTTCAATTAGAGTGCGTCTTTGTGTGTTTCCGTTTCGTTACCTTGGTGGTCTTAGCTTCGTTAAGATAGTTTTATGAATTTTGAGATGGTGTTATACTGTATTGTTGTTTTGTCAATTTATGGTGTCTCAACTCTAGCATTCGCCATCCTGCAATTTAGTAACTTAGTAATTTAGTAATTTAGGAGTTTAGTAACATCAAGATTAAGAATATTTATCCCGAACATTGGAAATACGTACTGAATGAAAACACTGAAAGATTGATGATATTATAGTATTAGAAGAGAAATCGGAGTATTAAGTTATATAAAATTTTTAATTAATGGTTTGTGAGTAGACACTTTATCCATTGTAGGTTCAGAATTAAATAGAAACGTATGTCTTTCGTGTTGTTATATGGAGTGGGAGGAAATAAATTTTTCTTTTATTTATGTGTAGGTAGAACTATGTGGGAAAGTAAAATATCGTGGAAGATAAAAAGGGAAATGGAAATGCTAAATTTGATATGGAAGAATCACTAGATTTTACTTCTTATAGGTTTTGATATGATTTGGAAAATGTATGGTAGGTTACAGGTAATTCACTTTCTATCTTCATCTTACCAGTAATAGTTTTAACCTCTCTTGCAATAGAGGTTCAATTAAAGTAACCTTCATTAGGGCATTGCTTAATTTTGATGTTCGTTACGTAATTAATACAATTTTATTATGAAAATTTCGGATCCTCCCACTTTTCATTTTAATTTTGTTATAAAACAACGTAGTTTTTCACGCTTTTATACAAATGTGACATTTAGAAACCAGTAAAGACAATTTAGAGGATAGATAAGCTTT
>NW_017094095.1:0-896 GCF_001483705.2 Eufriesea mexicana
TGGCCTACTCTAGACCTAGCCTCGACCAGTGCACAGACCAAGTGAAATGAAGAATTGTACTTTGAAGAAGTAAAACAGATCTACTCTAATACATCTGCAAGACCAGTGCATAGATCATGTGTAATAAAGAATTGGATTTTGAAGTGATAAGAAAGATCTAGTTTAGCACATGTGCAAGACTAGTGCACAGATCAAGTGAAATAAAGAATTGGACTTTGAAATCATAAGAAAGGTTTGCTGTAGGTGGTACGTAGAAAAGTGGCCTACTCTAGACCTAGTCTAGACCAATGCATAGACCATGTGAAATAAAGAATTGGACTTTAAAGAAGTAAAACATATCTACTCTAATACACCTGCAAGACCAGTGCATAGATCATGTGAAATAAAGAATTGGATTTTAAAGTGATAAGAAATATCTATTTTAGACTAGTGCAAGATTAGTGCACAGATCAAGTGACATAAAGAATTAGACTTTGAAATCATAAGAAAGGTTTGCTCTAGGTGGTACGTAGAAAAGTGGCTTACTCTAGACCTAGCCTAGACCAGTGCATAGATCATGTGAAATAAAGAATTGGATTTTGAAGTGATAAGAAAGATCTATTCTAGCACATGTGCAAGGCTAGTGCATAGACCAAGTGAAATAAAGAATTGAACTTTGAAGTCATAAGAAAGGTTTGCTCTAAGTGGTACGTAGAAAAGTAGCCTACTCTAGACCTAGCCTAGACCAGTGCATAGACCATGTGAAATAAAGTATTGAACTTTGGATAAACGAGAAATATATTCATTTAAAACAATGTATAAGTATTTACATCCTCCTATTCATGAAACCTAGTCAACTTTGTCACTGACTTCTTTACTCAAAGGCTTTCAAACACCTTCCATCTCTTCGTGACATA
>NW_017094096.1:0-896 GCF_001483705.2 Eufriesea mexicana
TTTTATTTTTGTAATATTAATTATTTAAATCGGTATAATAATTATTCGGTCAGAAGTCAACCTCGTTCTCTTAACGATAGCGCAATTGAAATAATTTCTAAAGTGAGAATTATTCAAACGATCGTTCAATTTTCGCGAAAGGCGAAAAATTTTCCACGCTCTGTCAGTGGCGTGGTAAAATTTTAAACAGTATCGGGCAACCCTGGAGCGTATAAAAATTTAGAAACAAGCTTATAAATATCGAAGATTTTCGGCTGGCCCGGCGTTTAATTAAATTTCATACGTCGTCTCGTTATTAGAACCGTCTCATTAGAATGCATTCGCTGTCGCATTAACGTCGCGTTATTTATAACGGCGATACTTCTTCGACTGGTTCCCAGGGGCCGGGTGAATTAAACACGATCTCGGATACCGATAATCGGCGATAAACGTTGCAGCCGGAGAGGGTGGTCGGTATAGCGAGACGTTGCGAGCGATTTCATTAAAAATTCCTGTGTCGCCGGCCAGTGCCGGACGATAACCACGGTTGAAACTAGGAGATCCGTTCACGGGGAAAAACAGAAACCGTGGAAGGAAAGAAACGGCGAACAAGAGGCGGTAAGATATTAAATCGGACCTCATAATGATGCGCATAAATCAAGCGATCCGCGGAAACGTCCACTTAGGACGCACTTTTTCGTCCAGGTTTATCTTCTGCGATCGAGACGCTACCTGTCTCCGTTTTATTCCAGTCTAAATACCTGCGTCGAGAATTAGACGAGAAATAAATAATCGGTATTCGCGACTTTGAGGAGAGGATCGTGGGAAAAAATCGCGAGGACCCTGTCTCATCGATATTCCGATCGAGAGCTTGCTTAGGATGTTTAAAATTAATAATAATTTATTTATCTTAATTC
>NW_017094097.1:0-895 GCF_001483705.2 Eufriesea mexicana
ACGTAACAAAACCAAACGGAACCTAACTCAGCCTATCATGGCGAGACTACTATTTCTGGCCTCTATAAAGACAAGCAGAATGTAACAGAGCACAGTAGTGCGCATAAACCCATCTCATTGCAGTCAATAGCACAAAAGTCGAAGGTGTACTATCCTAACCTTTTTTTTCATGTGGGGGAAATCTTCCAAAGATACCCGTCCCCCTTGGGGGAGGGGGTGTGTTTATGTGGGATTTTTACCCACTAAAACCCCCACGATGGCCAGCCATTCGAATTTCGGTGCGACATGGACTTCGCGGCGACGCAATTGCCAGGCCGCCCCGCGACGAAACCGCAGTTCCCTCACGGCGCGACGGGAAATCGCACCCGAAACGATCATGTCCATGCGCTCGAGACGGGTCGATTACAAGCACACACACGCACACAAAAACACAACGCGCATACCACCGCACCTCAACGTACGCGTAACCTGCGGACCCCGCGCTACCATCAGGCGAAGCCGCGAGCCCGGACCACGGTCTCTCGAACTGAGGGGCCCCCACACGCCAGCTCGTGGCCACCCTGACCTAGATTACAACTGGAGAGAGAGACGGTCTCCCCGGCCGTAGGTACATGGTCGCTCGCGAAGGCTGAGGTCCAACGCGTTAACACATCCGGCAGTGCGCGCGCCGCCCACTGGCTCCGCGCTTGCAACCTCCGCCGCCCTAAGCGCGAGGAGCACGCGCTACGCTCGCGGGCTCTCTCCGCGGCCTCCATCTGTAGCAGAACCACCTCGCGGAAGGAGGACACTGCACGCCACGTACCTAACCCCGCCGTCATCCGCGCCACGACGACGGAGATTGAAAGATTGTGACCCACCACGCGACAAAGAAGCCGGCGCTCGCGAGCCCACGCCC
>NW_017094098.1:0-896 GCF_001483705.2 Eufriesea mexicana
AGGATTAGAAGGGAGCTTCCACGAAATCGTGGTCTAGCTTCCGATACGCTTTTACGCAGGAAATTGCTGTTTCCCCTGACAACCAGTCTGTTTGACCATCGGCTCACGCGAATGGTTATCGCGGGACACCCGTTGGAGTGGTGTCGCGTGAGCTGGTCGTTGTTAATAACGATCCGTTTGCCTACTGGGAATCGTGACTCGCGAAATCGCGAGTGAACGACAATTGGCAGTGGTAATGGACGATAACTGCAGCACACGTGTGTTTTGGGATGTTACGCCGTTGGAATAGAGAGGAGATGGAGAGGCAGGCTCACTACCACTGATACCAGGTATCTGACTGGACAGACGCACCCTAAGCAGCTTCGCCAAGGCACCCTACGTTGCACTGATATATCGCATCGATTGAGAGACAAGAGGGTGTTCTTGCTTGGCTGCGTGGCAGGCTAACGAAGCGCGGCTGATCTTTCTTTGAGACACGAAGGTGATTTCAGACTGGTTTTAGGCAGGTGATGTATCACAGGTATGGTGGCAATTTTTTATTTTTATTATTATACGATTAATGCGAAATGAATTCAACTTTGCCTTTTAAATTGAACAGATTGGTAGAAAATTGTTTAATTTTTAAATTGAGTTGATTAATAGAGAATTGTTTAATTTTTAGATTAACCAGATTAATAAAAATTATTCAGTTTTTTAATCGTGTGGGTAATAGGTAATTATTTAATTTTTTAATTGAGTAGGTTAATAAATAATTGTTCAATTTTCAAATTAAATAAATTAGTTGAAAATTGTTTAATTTTTTAATTGAGTAGGTTAATAGGCAATTGTTCAATTTTCAAATTACATGGTTTTGTTGAAAATTGTTTAATTTTTAGATTAATGAGATTAATAGAATA
>NW_017094099.1:0-895 GCF_001483705.2 Eufriesea mexicana
AGTTTACCGAGATCCGCCGTAATGCAGTGTAAGGCACAAAATTCAAAGATATCCTAACCTAACCAGACCTAACCTAACCCAACCAAACGTAGCCGAACTCAAAATAACTTGCTGAGACCACTATTCCTGGAACTCCCAGAGACAAGCTGAACGTATTAGAGCGCAGTAGAGCGCAGAAGTCAACCATATAGCATTGTATAGCACAAAAGTCGAAGCCACAGTATTACCATACTTAACCAAGCCTAACATAACAAACCGTAGCATGAATAAGCCAATAGAGATGAAACATCAATTTCCGGCCTCCACGGAGGCAAGAAGAACATTTTGGGTCACTGTAGAACGCAGAAATCCATCGAACAGCATTTTAAGCTCAAAAGTCCGAGATATCCCAACCAAACCATTCCAAACCAAAGCTAACGAAACGGAATATAATTCAGCCTATTGTGCAACGAACACTTCTGGTGGCGTCCACAGGTCCCATAAGAGCATATTAGACCACAGTATAGCGCACAAAACAGCCCAAGAGCAGTGCATAGCGCAAAAGTCAAAGCTAACCATTACCAGCCTAACCAAACGTACCATAAGCAAACGTAGCATAACTCAAACTAACGTGCCAAGACTACTATTGCCGGCCTGCACAGCGCCGAGCCGAATATACCAGGGCACGGTAGAGTTCAGGAATCAACAGCACTGCTGTTTATATCGCAAAAGTTGAAGGGCATCCTGCACTGATTTTTGTGAAACACACAGGCATCCGGTCGATTTCTGAGCTCCATACTGCTCTACTACGTTCTTCTCGTCCATGGGGAGGCGGTAATAGTAGTATCGGCATGTTAGGTTGAGTTAGGCTACGTTTGGTTAGGTTACGTCAGCTTGGGTTAGTTTGGATACCTTT
>NW_017094100.1:0-895 GCF_001483705.2 Eufriesea mexicana
CGTAGAGTGATTTTTTCCTTAACGGGATTGGATATCTTTTTTCCGTTTCGTGCGGGCGTTTTCGAGAAATTGTGCCGGAAGTGTCAGTGGCTCTCAGATAGTGCTGCGCAATTTACTTTTTTGGCTTCTAGTTTTTAAATTAGGCTTTTTGAATCGGGTTTTTCTACTGATTCGCGTAGAGTGATTCTTCCCTTAATGGGATTGGATATTCTTTTTCCGTTTCGAGCGTGCGTTTTCGAGAAATAGTGCCGGTAGTGTCAGTGGCTGTCAGAGCGTGTTGCGCAATTAACTTCTCTGGCTTCTATTTCCGAAATTAGGCTTTTTGATTAGGTTTGTTCTATATATCAGCGTAGAGTGTGTTCAAGACAATATTCTGTTAAAATAAACAGGCAAGTGGAACAGTAGAAAAATATTGGACTAATGGAATATCACTATCTTAGAGTTATTAGATGCCAAGAATCATATTTTATAAAGAGAAAAAAATTGAAGCTTCAATACAAATATGTAAGTTATGATATGTCTATGGGATTATAGGTCAGCTTACCATGTAACATACAAGATAGAAATCTTTGATGGTTTAATTAAGATTCAGGAAATGGAGTTGGTTTGGGCCGACAAAACAGAATGAAATTTCTTTAGGTGATGGCCTTTTACAACAGCTAGGTGTAGAGAATACAGTGAGATTGAAAGGTATGTTGTATTCCTGATCTAAATTAATATTAATATCAGTGGTCAAAGTCAATGATTATCGCCAATGTGTTAAATTTCAGAATGATGGAGCTGAGGTAAGAAATAAAGAGATGAGAGAGGTTCGAAAGAAAGCATGCATATTATGTCGAATAAAGAAACAAGAGAGGGGCAGCATATGTATCATCAGAGATGGATGTGTTTCATG
>NW_017094101.1:0-897 GCF_001483705.2 Eufriesea mexicana
TGCTCCACATACTCCTCCGATTCCGCATCCACCGATATGTCCTCACCGGCGACATCGAGAAGATGTACAGGCAATTTCTCGTCCGGCCAGAGGATCGAAGATTCCAACGAATCCTTTGGCGCGATCTCGAAGGAAACATCAAA
The DNA here is from genome assembly GCF_001483705.2 of Eufriesea mexicana. NCBI lineage: Eukaryota > Metazoa > Arthropoda > Insecta > Hymenoptera > Apidae > Eufriesea > Eufriesea mexicana. The sequence goes on from NW_017094101.1 coordinate 144, forward strand.
ACCTATCAACTGAATACCGTCACATTTGGACTAGCTGCAGCCCCGTATCTAGCCATCCGATGCTTGTCACAACTCGCCCGGGACGAAACACACCGCTATCCACTCGCGTCTGAGATCTTGCGAGACTTCTACGTCGACGACGCCCTCACCGGAGCGCAGACAAGGGAAGAAGCACGCGCTTTACAACGCGACCTCGCGCAACTGCTAAGACAGGCCGGCCTCAACGTAAGACAATGGGCATCCAATGACCGTCAGCTCCTTCGAGAACTTCCTCAGGACGATGTCAATCAGACGCTTCATCTCGGAGAGTCTTCAACTCTTAAGACGCTTGGAATCACGTGGAACTCCGCTAAGACTCCATATATTGCGCTGTTCGTACGAGATCATTATCACGCATCACTAAACGCCACGTCAGCTCTGAAATCGCAAAAATTTACGACCCATTGGGTCTCCTTGGACCGGTCGTCATCCTGGCAAAACTCTTACTACTGAAATTATGGACCTTGAAGCTCGATTGGGATGAAACTCTTCCCATGAGTATCCACTCCGAATGGATGCACTATTATTCACAGCTTTGTCTCTTGAACAATACCGTTTTTCGGCGGAAGACAATAGTTGACACCCCTTCGGAGGTGCAACTCCATGGATTTTGCGACGCGAGTGAGAGAGCATACGGTGCATGCATTTATCTGCGATCGATCGATGCATGCGGACGTATACAAGTCGATCTTCTCGTAGCAAAGTCCAAGGTCGC
>NW_017094102.1:0-896 GCF_001483705.2 Eufriesea mexicana
ACCTAAGCAAACGTGACATGAGAAAGCACAACCTAACTCAACCAAACACGGAGCTGCCACCATTGCTGTTGTCACCAGAGACAAGCGGAATACGATAGAGGACAGTAGAGCAAACAAGTCCATATTATATCTGTGTCGAGCACAATAGTCGAAGCTATACTAGCCTAACCCAACGTAAGCTATCCTAGCCGAAACAAACCTAACTAAGCCTGACGTGCCGCGGCCAGTATTGCTGGTCTCCACATGGTCAAGCAGAGCATATTAGAGGAGGGCAGGGCGCAGAAATCCATAGAATCGCTATGTACAGCAGAAAAGTCGAAACGATGCAAAACTAACCTAAGAAAATGTAACATAACGAAACGTATCCAATCTGAACCCAATGCACCGACACCACCATTACTGAATTCCCAGAGCGACGCAGAAAATACTAGAGCACAGTATATCGCAAAAGTCGACCGCAATCCAGTGTACAGCACAGAAGCCAAAGATAGCTTAACCTAACCTGAACCAAACTAAACCAAACCAAACGCAGCCCAACCGAACGTGGCGTGTCCATACCACAGTTGCTTACACACCCAGAGCCAAGCTGAACATATTAGAGTTCAGTAGAGAGCAGAAATCCACCGAATAGCTGTGTTCACAACAAAAGTCGAAACTATCCCCTCCTAACCTAACCAATCGTAACATAACCGAACGTAACCTTACTCCACGCAACTGACCTACACCACTATTGCTGACATCATCAGAGACAACCTGAATATACGAGAGCACAGTAGATCACTGAAATCCACGTCGTTGCAGTGTGAAACACAATAGTAAAGATATCTTCCCCTAACATGTCCAAACCTAAACCAACCAAATGTAGGCCAGGGCAAAGCAGAGCATATTAGATCACA
>NW_017094103.1:0-897 GCF_001483705.2 Eufriesea mexicana
TCATTCTTAAAATCGCAACGATTCGCGATACTCTCGCAAATATCTGGAAATCCAAAGCCAACCAACAAGTAGTTACACGGACAGAGTAATAACGAAAGTTTCCCAGAACGTCGTCGTATTCGACATAATTCAAGGTCGTTAAAATCTGCGAGCTACCTCCGTGGCAAGTTGACCCATGCGTGTTCAGGTATACGAAACGTGAAACGTGGCAAACCGAGAGATGGCTACGCCAGGGGGATGTAAGGGAAGTCGACGTTAACGACGCCATCGCGTATCGTAAGCGAGGATGTACGCGACAGTGGGTCGAAACGCGTGCGAGTAGCGGTACGAGCGACAGGGTGGCGTGGAAAAATGATATCCGAGAGGTCTGGTGTTCGTGTTTGTCTATGCATCGGTGGTGGTGGCGGTGGTAACCGCAAGGTGCAGTTATACGTATTAGTTGGCGCGCGTTACGGCGAAGGGTGGTTAAGAGTGAAGAGCGAGGAGGGTGGAGAGAGAAAAGCGGAGGGCGCAGAGCTTACTTAGCCGCCATTTAAACCCGAAAGCGAGCTTTGGTTCTCCGGCTGAGATCAAGCTGCGATATTAACGGCCTAACGCTGTACCGGATTGCCCAAAATACACGGCCCTGCCGGAAGTATCGAGCTCCCGCCAGGCGCCGCCACTGCTGCCTCTATAGACCCCTAGCCTCCGTGTAATGGCCAGGTGTGTGTGTTAATTGAAACACGGTTCAAATGCTCGCCTTAGATGGGTCTTTGGGGTGTGTGCGTTGTTACGGTGAGTTGTTTCGTTTCGCTGATTTCGAGATTTCGTTCTTTATTTATTTCTTGGTCAGAGCCCTCTATGGACCGAATATATATTTTTCTTGACTATAAGAATTGTATGTAACATAAGATCAAC
>NW_017094104.1:0-898 GCF_001483705.2 Eufriesea mexicana
TACGTTACGTTGAGTTACACTACGTTTAGGTAGGTTAGATTGGGTCATGTAAGGTTTGGACATCTTCGACTATTTTGCTACACACTCCAATGCGGTGGACTTCTGTACCCGGCTGTGCTCTAGTATATTCTGCTTGCACTTGGACAGGCCAGCAATGGTTATCTTGGCATGTTAGATTGAGCTATGCTACGTTTGTTTGTGCTACGTTTGGTGAGATTAGGATTCGGTAGATAAGACTTTTTTGCTGTACCCTCCTATTCGGTGGACTTCTGCGCTCTAGCGATCTTTGGTATGTTCTGCTCCGATCTGGGGAGCGCAGAGATAGTTGTCTCGGTACGTTATTTTGAGTTGGGCTACGATTGGTTGGGTTAGATTATGTCAGATAAGGTTTGGGTATCTACGCCTCTTTTGTTATACACTGCAATGCGGTGGATATCTGCGCGCTACTGTGCCGTAGTACATTCTGCTTTCCTCTGTGGAGGCCAGTAATCGCGGTCTCCCCATGTTAGGTTTAGCCAAGCTACATTTGGATACGTTTCGTTTGGATAGGTGTAGAGTGGCTGTTTCGGCTTTTGCGCTATTCACTGGCCTTCGGTGGATTTATGCGCTCTCTTGTGCTCCAATATGCTCTGATTTGCTCTGGAGAATCCAGAGTTACGTTGATTTACACTACGTTTAGGTAGGTTAGGTTAGGACAAGTTAGGTCAGGGTTTGTTTGGCTTTTCTGCTATACACTGCAATGCGTTGTGTTTCTGCACCCTGCTGTGCTCTAGTATATTCTGCATGGCTCTGGCTAGCTCAGTAATAGTGGCCCCGGCAAGTTTGGTTGAAATAGGTTACGTTCGGATAAATTAGGCTAGGTTAAGTTTGGTTAGGTTACCTATGATTTTCGTGCTGT
>NW_017094105.1:0-899 GCF_001483705.2 Eufriesea mexicana
AGAGAGAGAGAAAGAGAGAGAGAGATCGGAAGGGCGACAGCCGAGAGTCGCAACGCGAACGAGGGCGCGGATGGCTGAGAGAGGAGAACGAGTGCGAGAGAGCGCGAGAGGGAGGCGAGCAGCCGCCACATCTGCCGCCAGATTTAACTATACATTACAGACACACGATATGTCAAAGTCCTATACTTCATATCGACTCCGCCATTTATTAAAAGTTTCATCGCGCGCACCGTGCCGCTCCGACCCCTTCTTTCTAGCGAAAGAATATAGGAAGGATGCTCGAAATATACGAACGAAAAGTTCTTCCAAGGAGGAATATGGCCGGGGATGCAGGGGGTGGCGGATCTCCGAGACTCCCGGGACTATGGGGATCCTTCTTTCTCCGATCGATTCGAAATTCCGATTTCTTAACGCGTCCTGACTGCTGGCTACCAGTTTCTGAATTTTTATACACCATTTTCAGATTTCTCTTCTTATATTCTCTATTATTTATTATTCTCTATTATCTTCTCTATTATTTCTCTTTTTCTCGAATTTTTCAGGGCAACTTTTGGCGGATGCTTTTCTTTGTTGTTTCAATAGCGAATTTTTTGGTGGATTTTGTTTTAATATTTTAAATCGAACGTAATTGTCATCGAATAAGTTCCTAGATCAGTGATGGGTGATTCGCAGTCAGTCATTTGATTGGAGTTTAATTATACTTGCACTACGATTTAATTATTGTACATCGCAGTGGTATCAGATTTTGGTTGACCACTATATATTTATTTATTTATTCCACGCGTGGTAAAATTAGGTGAAAGTTTTGGAAATTATTCGAATATTGTGGATGTTAGGATGTGTTAAATGTAATTATAGTCGGGTGAAAAGAGTAGTTTATGATCGTGAGATTTGACTCG
>NW_017094106.1:0-899 GCF_001483705.2 Eufriesea mexicana
GAGGGACGATGGATCTGAGTATTTTAATCCTCGAATTCATTTGGAATATACATCAGTGAACAGAGCAGCCCAACGGCAACAGTGCCAAGGTGATGTCTTTGCTCAGTACAGTGTTGTCAATTGTTAAGGTCTCGAAGTATAATGGGTTTTCATTTTTCATTCTAGAATTGCTGCAGAATATGCATCACCAGTAGATAGGTTAATCCAACTGCAAATATGCTCGGTTGGTAGATGTACTACCAGCCATACTGTCAATTGTAAATATTACTAGACATAACAGTACTATACAAACGTTATTCTAGAATTACTTTAGAATAAACATCTTCAGTGGACAAAGTAATCCAACGGCAAGATTTCTGTGATCATGGCTGTACTCTGTACTGTGTTGTCAATTGCTAATATGCCGATAGATGATACATGTGCGTTGCGTCACTCTAGAGTTGCGAGAGGATTGAAGTCATAAGTGTTCAGATTATTCCAACGGCAACAGTGATCTGTTGGTGGATGTACTAAGCACCGTGCTGTCAATTGTAAACATCTCTAGCCATTACCATACTATACACAGATTAACCTAGACTTGATTTTGAAATTTCATCGTCATTGAACAAATGATTCACCGCCTGGAGCACAGTGGTGATGGTTCTGCTCAGCTCTGTGATGTGAATTGTTTGTATCTCGAAGGATAGAGGATCTGCCTTTCTTCATTCCCGAAATGGTGAAGTATGTAAATCATCATTGAACAGATGAACACAACGGCTACTCTGCTCTGCTGGTGGATGTGGTAAGTACCGTATTCTCGACCATAAATATCTTTTGCCATAACCGTACTGTACATTTGTTATTTTAAATCTGCTTTGGAGCTCGCATCATGAGTGAACATACTGATTTAGCGGTTACAG
>NW_017094107.1:0-900 GCF_001483705.2 Eufriesea mexicana
GAAAAATTGCCGCGACACGTCTAAAAATTGTTTCGAACACGCGCTAGTGTTCGCCAACGCACTGGTCGAACATCACCGTGTTAGCTGATCAGAGAGCTTTCGCGATCGAAGGACATGGCTCCGGGGTGGAAGATTATTTACTGCGCATTTAATGGGACACGAAGTTGAGCATTCTCGGTTCTAACGACGAAATTATGTCATTAAGATAAAATTTTTGGATTATGGAGACACGTAGGATGCTATCTCGATTTGTAATCGGCGCTCGTGGACTCGGAACGCAGGCAAATTGTTTTTTCCTGCAGTTTGTCGGTACGCGTGGTCTCGTGGCCGATAACGACGGAAACATGTTGAAACAGAATTTTTTCCACGTCGTCGCGATGCATGAAACGTTATCTTAATTCGTGATCGGTGTCTGGGAACTTGAAAGAAAATGTGTAAGCGAGGAAAGTTATTTTGTATGATCGTGTCGAAACCTGTACACGGTTGCTAGTCAGTTATCACGTCTCAGCATTTACGGCTCACACGACACGCTATAACGTTAGGATCATTAAAAAAAAATCCGACTTGCAGATTTTTCTCGGGGTATAATTGTTTCATAAATATTCGTTTTAACGACCTCCGCTTTACTTGCGCTATAGCGAGATGTATTAATACGCGTGCGGTGATCTTCTCGTAGCACGAAGGGAACATGGATGTACACCAATTTCTTAAAAATGTTACAAATTGATTGTCAATTATGTCGAAAATGTCATTAGGATTTACAGTAATAGGTTATGTTTAACAATTTTAGGTTAGTAATTAGATAAGAAATTTTTTATTAAAATCTTTATGAATTTTCATGAATCTATTTAGAAGGGTAAAAAATTTATAAATATCTTCGAATAAAGCAAGATTTTATAA
>NW_017094108.1:0-900 GCF_001483705.2 Eufriesea mexicana
AAACGGCAAATGAAGCCGCGTTCAAATCAACGAATTCAGATAAACCTATAAAAGAATGTAGTTTAATCCAGGAAGAAAACTGATTAGTAAAGGGAACGATGAGGCATAAAAAAATAACAACGAAATATTTGAATGGAAACAAGATAATAAAAACGGGAGAAAGGAATGTATTAAAAATGATGTACCAAAACCAGCTTGCACACATTTGACCCGCAGGAAGAATGCCACGTTTCCACCGGTGTTGATCCTTTAGTGCCCGATCCAGACACCGAAATTCGTCGTCCGAGCTCCATCCAGAAAGGGCCGAGTACTCGCGCGGTTGCCTCTATGTGACCCGCAATCGGTTTCCGTAATAGGTTGAAGATTTTGGAATTTTGTTGATATGACTTGTAACTACTTTTTCTGCATAATGGTCTATATTTTGTTAACTCTTTCTACTTTTATTGGAAATTTGTGATGCAGATAATATGTTATTAATAATATCAGTTAGTTATTAATAATAAATTCAATAATTTATGCTCATACGCCTCGTTGTGATAAATTATCGTATTACTTCTCATATGTTTGTCTTTCGGCTTGGCGATACGTACTTTACCGTCCTATCAATAATCAGCATGATCCTAATATTATTTCTGATTGGTTTCTTCATGAAAAAATATACAAAGTCTCCACTGTGAAGCAAATTAATGTTATATATTCACCTTTTTATAGAAATCCAGGTATATCCGTGGAGAGTATTCTCTGAGTGTTATTTTTAAGCTTTGATATCTGGATATAATAATACAGAAGCAAAAATAATTATAATTAGTGACAATAATTAAGTCAGGATTCTCGCATTTGACTTGTAAGGCAAGCATGAACCTTCTGGCGTTCTTACCAACTATTATTTGGAAAAACGCA
>NW_017094109.1:0-901 GCF_001483705.2 Eufriesea mexicana
ATATTAGGGTTACGTTTAGTAATACCTGCAATTGACAGTTCGGTACATATTACGGTACCACCGGAGCACTGCTGCGGTTGGATAAATATGTACACTCATGATGTATATACTACGGCAATTCTAGAATGAGAAATGCAGATCCATTACCCATAGAGGCATTAACAATTCACTACGCAGTACTGACTAAAGCCATCATCACAGTATTGTAAGCCTTCAATATCTTTGTACACTGAAAATGTTCGTTCAAAGGCTATTCTAGAATAATCATTGTATACTGCTGTTATGACTAGATACAAATACGATTGACAGTACGGAACTTTGTACATCCACGAGCACAGCAACGTTTCCGTTGGGTTAATCTGTCCAATGATGATTTAGATAATATAGCAATCCCAGAATAACAAGTGACACATCAATTACCCTTCGAGATATTAACAAATGTCAACAGACTATTGATTGCAGCCATCACCACGGTAATGCAGCCGTTGGATTGCTTTGCCCATCGATGATATGAGTACCACACCACTATAGAACGTGCCATGTACAGTAAAGCACTGGCTAGGGTCATTTAGAGTTGATATTACTGTGCGTGGGACATCCACATGCAGAGGAATGTAGCCGTTGAGTTAATCTGTTGAGTGGTGATTTAAGTCCAATAACCATCCTGGAATGACAATTACAGTTGCATAAGTCCTCGCGACATTAATAATTGACGACACGGTACTGATCACAGCCATCACCACAATAATGTAGCCGTTGGAATACTCTGCTCACTGATGATGTAATTTCTGAAGTAATTCTAGAATAACATATCTGTAGTGTGGTTATGTCTAGTGATACCTGCAGTGAATAATACGGTACTTAGTACATCCGCCAGCAGAGCACTGCAGCCCTAGGAATA
>NW_017094110.1:0-902 GCF_001483705.2 Eufriesea mexicana
CCGTCGTATAATTGGAGCAACCCATCCGTCAAATTGACGGGTTTCGTAAATCTAGTGTTAAATTCAACCCATAAATAACCCGCCTGTACAGCTTGTTACATGTTAACTTGGCCAGCTGCTTTAAAATCACGTTGAAAATTATTCAATATCATTAGCTACCGGCTATTTGCAAATTTACACGAAAACAAAACAGGTTTTAAAATTAACTCGGGGGAGCAGCGAAATTTAACGGACACCGAGAAATTTATTAGTCATCGCCAAGTGTTACCAAATACTATCGGGTTAACCCATTTACGGGGCCACGATGTATCGGTAACGATATGATACGCGTTTTCTCCCGAGACGTGAAATTGGAGCAATTTATATTCTTTTTTTTCCCTTTTTTCCCCCACCCCGATTCTACTCTCCAGGGTAGTCCGAGGTACGTGCGTTAGTTCTGTAATTTCATTGATCGTACGCCCAATAGAGTTGGCCTCGAGCAACTTTATTACGTTTTCTTTCCTGCCATGCGAACCGAACCGTTCGTGTTTTTCTTGCAATTTTACGTAATTTGCTTTCCGGCTCGTACAACACTGTGCGCACAGCTCGTTTCGCAGAAAATCGTGATATTCCGTTTTCTTTTTCTCTTTTTACCTTTTTCCAACGAACGACCGGAATTAAACGCCCCCTTTCATTCCGTTAGAGAAACCTAGGCTCGATGGTGTTGGTGTAATATCACGGTACTTGAGGTAATATTTATATTACGGTACGATTTGTATAACGATAGTCACGAAGAGATTTGGAATTTTATTACAATATATATCGTTGTGATAAAATAATTATTGGGACTTTGGTATCGATTCTATTGGGTTGGCAACTAAGTGATTGCGGATTTTGTCAATAGATGGTTTTTGCAAATTCTT
>NW_017094111.1:0-902 GCF_001483705.2 Eufriesea mexicana
TTCGATCCAATTTATTTCTGATACATATCTGTAATGCTGTGGACTTTTGTAGATATATTCCATTAAATTTATCCAAGATTTCTCTCGCCGTATTCAATTCTCCCGCAAACTCCAGTTGCTCGTACGATATGCTACAGTACATATAATTCATCACATATAAATTTAAATTATTCCAGTCAGTCCCATTTTCTGTTGTTAACCTAATACGTGATGCCAGTTCGAAGCACTTTTGCCATATCAGATACAGTGAAATTCTCTTTTTCCATATTTTATAATCACTCCCATCAAAAATTGGAATATGTGCAGCAGCACCTCCCGACCTCCTCCTGTTTACTTTCTTTTTGCTTACCTTTTGTAATCTTCCCTTTTGCCTTTTCTCTCAGTAGCTTTATGTCTCTATTTATTTTCAGTCTGTGTCCTTTCTAAATATGTTTCACTGTATATCACGTGCTATCTCATATCGCAACGTAACCATTTTCACCGAGGATGTGTCGGAAACCGCGTACCGTAGCCATGTCAATAATTGAGGTCCGTAGGTACAAAATATTCATAATTTCTTTAACAGCATTTATTATTAGTATTACTAGGATGAGATTTTCTCATATGCAGCACTCGAAGTCACCAATAACATCTGACTTATTAACACATTAGTACGACGCCACATCTTCTCTCTACTCCCATGCTTCCTGCCACAGGCAATCATGAGTGACGTAAAGGGCGCGTCGTGGAAGCTTTTCCTACTACCAAAGCTTAGCAGATATCTCACACTATACACACTCATTGGCGTAGCGGTGGTCAAAGTTTTCCATATTTCAACAGTCACTTTCGAGATACTTCATCAGTGAACAAAGTATTCCAACGGCTACAGTACAGTGATAATGACTGTACTTATAACTATGCTG
>NW_017094112.1:0-899 GCF_001483705.2 Eufriesea mexicana
GTGGATTTCCGCGCTCCGCTGTGCTCTAGTACGTTCTGCTTGGCTCTGGGGAGGCCAGCAATATCGGCCCCGGCACGTTAAGGTGAGATATATTACGTCTGGTTGTGTAACGTTTGGTTAGGTTACGAAATGGTAGCTTTGACTTCTATGCTATACATCGCTATTCTGTGTACATATGTGTTCTACGTTGCTCTAATATGCCCTGCTAGGCTCTGCGGAGGACAGCAATAGTATTCTAGGCACGTTATGTTTAGTTTGTCTACGTTCGGTTAGGTTACTTTAGGACAGATTAGAATAGGATAACTTTGACGTTTGTCATATACACTGCAATGCAGTGGATTACTGTGTTCTACTCTTCTCTAGTATATCCTGCTTGGCTCTGAGGAGGCCAGCAATATTGGTCTCAGCGCGTATGGTTAAATTATGCTACGCACGTTTGTATTGCGTTTGGATATGTTAGGGTAGGGTGGAGATGACTCGTGTGTTATACACTGCTATTTGTTCGATTTCTGCGCTCTACATAGCTCTGCTATACTCTTCTCTGCTTAGGGTAGGCCAGCAACTGTGGTCTCGGCACGTTACTTTGTGTTAGGCTTCGTTTCGCAAGGCCAAGTTTGTTTGGGTTAGGTGTGTATACCATTGACTTTCGTGGTATACACCGTTTTTCGGTGCATTTCTGCGATCTACTGTGCTATACTATATTCTGCTTGGCTCTGGCGTATCCAATAACAGTGGCCGCAGCACGTTCTGCTGAGTTATGCTTCGCTCGCATAAGATATGTTGGCATGGGCTGGGTATGGATAGCTTTGACTTTTCTACTATACATTGCGAATCTATGAGTTACTGCGCTCCACGACCTCTAGTATGTTCTGCTTGGCCCAGTGGAGGCCAGCAATAGT
>NW_017094113.1:0-903 GCF_001483705.2 Eufriesea mexicana
CATTTATTAATATTTTCATTTATTCTATTTCTTCTCTTTTTTTTAAATTTTCTTTTCTATTATTTTACCAGTTGTGTTAGATTTAGTGTTAAAATAAATAAATGATAAAAAGAAGGTCCTGAGGGTCCTGACCTCCATTTATGAGGGACCAGTAGTCTAAAACAGGCCCACTGGCCTCACGATGCCTATTTCCCTCCAAAGGTCCGTCTCCCATCACACCCAGTTGAATGTACAGATTTATTCGCTTGCAAGTGAATTGAAAGAGGCAACACCATCGCCTACAAACAGCTAAACGTCGCAGCAGGGTTCCCATGACCTTGCCAGAAAATTCGACGAATGTGTGTAATGACTACATTTGTGTTGGTCTATGAATGAACTTCAAAGTTTCAAGTGCCAAGGCTTTTTGAATAGGCGGCACTGCCTTTGAGTCCATCAGAGGGCGAATCACTCTGTATATAACATGACACTTATAGTTCACACGAGAGATATAGTGCGCTTCTACAAGTCATCTAGGGGAAAAAACACGTGTTTCGACTACCGAACACGAAACCTAAGCTCGTAATAGGCAGACAACGAGGTAATGTCAGTCAGGGTTACGAGGTACAGAATCGAGATAGGCTCTTCCGTTGTAGCATACGTCAATGTATCTCTGAGACACTTAGGCTACTGGGATTATGGGTCTATAATTGTAAAATAACTACGATATGTATAATTCTCTTTCAAAATTCTTTTATTACTTAAGGAAAGTATATCTGTCTTAGGCTAATTCTAATTCTACCCAAGCTCAAGGCTAATTCAATTCTAACCCAACTCAAACACAATCAGCGTGATAAGGCTGAACTCTTACTTGACACTCTTTAAAGTGTCTTTAAAATCGGACTATCTCCGACTTACAACTGACAC
>NW_017094114.1:0-903 GCF_001483705.2 Eufriesea mexicana
ACTTTCCGTTCGGGTCCGACTGGTCCTCAGGGACCGGTCCAGACTAATTGTAAGACCTAAAGGTACTAACTTTTGGTGTTAAATTATCGCCATCTTTGGATCTAACGTTTGAGAATTCCTTCTATAGCAATTGGTACAGTATCTCCGAATTTTATGAACACTTTTCCCGCTCGTTGGCCCACTTGACAGCCGAGTCTGGGCCTGAACTGAACGCCAAGCAAAACGGACTTTAACGTGTTAATGTTCAGCTTTGCCATGTTGAAATATAAACTTCAGGGAGGATGTTTAATACATGTCAATTACGATCTTCGTTTCGGTACGAGATCAGAGGATACGATAGTTATTAAATGGATTATTATAAATCGTTATAAATATTAAACGATATTATTTTAATATAATTTAAATAATTATAAGTTATAAATATTGATCGATATTATCTCCATACTGTTTAATAATTATGAAGTTATTATAATCCTTGTTTTAAGTTAATATCGGTTGCAAACTGAGAGTAACGCGGAGAGGAGTTATAAGGGACACCGAGATGCTCGTCTATAGTCTGCGTCCATCCTATTCGCATCTCAGAACCACCCTGGTCAAGTTCTACATACGTCTGATACGAAGTCAAAGCTGTAAATGATCTGCGGTTGCGATCCCGCAACCCTTATGCACACAGTCACCTGCTATCCTCGAAAGGTCGTGGAAACCAACAGCTATCGATGCTGCAATCAGTAGTTTCTCTGCTATAATAACCCACGGTTCATTAATTTTTAAACTTTTCCTCGTCTTTTTTATTTTAAACTTTTACACCCTCGACGATTTATTATGGCGATAAAAATAACAATTTACACGTCTCCGATGCGACTAATCTTTTTACCGGCAGCACTGTTAAAATACTTTTGTTAC
>NW_017094115.1:0-903 GCF_001483705.2 Eufriesea mexicana
ACTATAGGTATTAGGTTCTTCGTAGTTCTTGATTTCAGCTTCGAACAATTGTCAAACTTCATTTCTTTAAATTGGTTCTCCTATTTAAAACATTTTCTTCGATATTTTTAACAGTGGATCACCATTTTGGAAGATCAACGAAGATTCTTCTATAATAGACATAGTATCGAAGTTACTCGTCGCTCTTCGCTATTTTTCATAGAAAATGGAGATCCTAGGAGCTCGACATATTTAACTCCTATTGGAATTATGGGTTTTAATAGTAAAATAACTACAGTATATATATATATTATTCCAGGAAAGCATGTTTCTTTCAGTGCTTCTCCTGACAGATTGACTAACTCCCAAGAAAGTGTCAAGAGGGTACGTGACGCGGTTAAAACCCCCCAATTCTTATCAGATGTTTATATAAACATTCCTTCTAGGAATTTATACCTTATAAACTATTTATTCGTATCTTACATTCCAGATTGATCTTTATCTACAACTAAACTTATCTTTTCAACAATTCCTTTAGAATATCCCTTTGACAGAGTCTAGACTCAAAAATGTACTTCAAATCCACGATATTCGTGTTCAAAACCCCTAAAACACCTATCTCTGACAAACCATAAGTCTCTAACCCAAAAATCCTCCAATCTGAAAGACAAATTCATTCAACACTTTGATTGCCAAGCATTTTTCATATAATACTCATACTCAGGGGGCCAGGACAAAATTTCCATTATTCTTAGGATATAAAAACAGTGCAAATTATTAACATTTTCTATTCCAAGTTCTCTGTTTCTTTATATTGTTCAAATATTCAAAAATTGGTTAAAATGAAACGAAAATAAGTTCAAAAAATTAGCATCGCTGGACACCGATGACCGCCATGGCTCCACCGAGGATACAAGCACCGGT
>NW_017094116.1:0-904 GCF_001483705.2 Eufriesea mexicana
GAGCAAGCTCATTTTCACATATTTCGACTTATTTTTTACAATTTTCCCATTGTTTCTTGTCAAACTGATACAGAAATTTTTTGTTCCTTGCAGGATGCTGTTAAGGGCCCTGAAGGAAGTGTTCATTTGCAGTCGATGCCAAAAATGGCCTTTTCTTTGACATGCACCTTTGAAGATGAACAGTTGAAGTTACGGACCGTATAGCGATCATTCGATCGCAATTCGTATTGTGCTTCCGGCCTGCGTCTGGAAGAAAAGAAGAAAAAGGAAAAAGAGGTAAACCCGGACAAAATGCGCTGACCGCGGATAAACGAAAACAAAGTGGAAAAATAGGAAGTATGGCAATGACTGCGCATTTCTCGCAGTAAATGTGAAAAGAGAACTCAAATGAGAAAGCGATACACGAGTATAATTGTAACGCGCCTTCGCGATTCGTCATTTTGCCCACGTGCTTTCCAATTAGTACGAAAACGAAGGGAAATGTAATAACGAAAGGCATTTAACAGGAATCGCAGTTACTTTAATCCTAAGTAATGGACGTATGCACGGTACGCAATATGCGCGGTTCACGAGAGGTCGGACACGTTGAGATTTCTTATTCTGTGTTCGATTCTCATATCTTGTTTCGAAAAGTTATGTCGTTGGATCGCATACAGTTTTACCAAAACATCAAGCAAGAAAAAAACAGCGGTAACGAAAATAATGCAAATCAATAAATGCAGCGCAGAATCTAATAACCTAAAAAATGTAAGAGTATAACGCAGGATACGGACTACAACAACAAAAGCTGTCAAAAACAATAAAGAGTATTACACTAGATAGATTAATGGTGGTACGATATTTTGCAATTCTTCACCTGCCATTCTTATTTAACATTTTCACGCATTAGAAATCAACGATTGTG
>NW_017094117.1:0-903 GCF_001483705.2 Eufriesea mexicana
CGCACAAGATCGCCGCATAGCAGCACATGTCACAAAAATCAATGCTATCCTCTCCTACCCTAACCAACCGTGACATAACCAAACGCAGCCTAAATACAGCTGACGTTCCGAGACCACCATTACTAGCCTCGCCAGATTCGAGCAGAGTATAATACAGCAATGCAGATCGTAGAAATACTCCGAATTGCGGTGTATGGCACGGAAGTCACAGCTATCCATCCCTAACCTGTCCAAACGTAATATAACCGAACGCAACCTAACTAAACCTAACGTGCCGAGACCCCAACTGCTGGACACTCCAGATACAAGAGGAGCATACTAGAGCACAGTAGAGCGCAGAAGTCCAACCTAAAGCATTGTATAGCACAAAACTCAAAGGTATCATCCTCAACACTAACCTAGCGTAACGTTGCCAAGCGTAGCCTATCTCGACCAAACGTGCCGAGACCACTATTGCTTCCCTCCGCAGGGTCGAGCAGAGTACAATAAATCAATGTGGAGCGCATAATTCCACCGAATAGCAGTGTATGGCGTAAAAGTCAAGGTACCCATGTACGAACCTAACCAAACGTAACACGATAAAACGTAGCCTAACTCAACCTGACCGCCCTACGCCTCTTGTGATGACCTCCCGAGGGCCAAGCAGAGCAGGCTAGTGCTCAGAGGAGCACAGACGTCCGCGGCGTTTCAGTGTATACCGCAAAAGGTAAAGATATCCTAACCAAACCTGACCTAACCAAACCGAACCGAACGCTGCCGAACTCACCATAACGTGCGAAGGCTGCTACTGTTTATTTCTCAGAGCCAGACTGGACACATCAGATCACAGTGGAGCGCCGAAAACCGCCGGATACCAGTGTATAGCGCAAGAATCAATGTTGGCCCCTCCTAACCTAACCAATC
>NW_017094118.1:0-905 GCF_001483705.2 Eufriesea mexicana
GCTCGATAGATCCGGAGCCAACCCGTCGACTTTATTGCTGACCGTTTTTCGCGAAAATCACCCCGTAAGAATAAATTGCGACAGATTCGTTGTGTCCCGGCTACAGCACCGTGCAAGAAGCGGAGAACGTTTTGCCGATTCGATCGCTGGCCAAACTTATGTATGAGACCACGTATATACTTATGCGAATTTCGAAGAAAGGAAGAAACACGGTATCCGTGGAAACCGGAGGACGTTCACGGAAATGTCGAGATATCGAGATATCAGCGTTGTGGATGAGGGAAAAATTGTGCGAGATTCGAGATTTTTCGGAGAGAAAAGAAACTCGGAGAGAGATTTCCTGTGTTTTTTAAAGATTCGGAATTACTATCGTTTCAATTTTCTACCCCAGTGATTTTAGGTTATCTCTATCTACGGGTTACGGAATTGTTAGCGTAGGATATTCTTAGACTAAGTTTTATCGATTAACACTAAACGTACCGGTACTTTACGCAAACCTAATCTTACCATAAGGGGTGAAATGACCCCCTATGAAATAAACGTTGATTTTTCGAAAAGAATTATTAATTCATTAAAGGAAATAACTCGCGACATAACTTGCCATTTATAATAAAATAATCAAAGATGTATTTTTATTTTTACAAATAAAATATGTAGGATATTTCTATTTAGGCTTTATTTGGGTGCGATGGTCGAAGTGTTCCTATAGAGAATTTTCCCACCTTTTACCACCGACCTTGGAGCAGGAGGAAGTTTTTCCTTCGGGTTTCGCGGATTCGCGGACCAAGGGCACACCCTTGGTCCCACAAACCCCCAATAACGAGATCGTTTGTCCTCGAAACGGGCTTAAAAACCCATGTCCAGAGATCAAGTGAGGCAGTAGGCATGTAGTCAGTTACAGTCTG
>NW_017094119.1:0-905 GCF_001483705.2 Eufriesea mexicana
GAATGGAATGTACCTCCTGCTGCTCTTACTGCTTATTGCTGTATAATCGCAAATTTTTTAAATCTGAGGATGATAGAGCAACTTAGATTACGCATTCGTCTTTGATACAGTAAACACTAAAAGAATTACCAAATGGTTATCCCAGATTCAAAGTCAAGTTAAAATTTATTGGACAGTTTTACCTAGATTTATCTATTCCCTTATCAAATTCTTTTAATCAGTGATGGGTGAGATTTATAATTAAATCTTGTTAGTTATTTTGGCTCTATCCATTTTTATCACAAATCGATACTTTGAGCATTTTGTTATTAGCAATAAGCTTAATAATTCATACATTCTTTGTCCGCAAATTTAATTGGCTTTTTAATCATTAAGCAGCAATCGCTATTTTTTGATAGTTAGTTTAAAATAGTTGTAGCCAAGTACCATTACTATCATTTTAAAATTTCCATAGTTAGTGTTATTTGGTAGTAATGAGGTATTCAAGGACAAGAAATTTCGTTCCCGATACAACGTTTACCTCTTATAGCTTTAAAATGTGTATACAGACGTCCATAAACGTTTCGAATTAATTATACATTCTGTTCATTCTCCACTCCCTAATTCATTCGATTAATACTAGTTACTTTATTTGCACAGTCAATATATAATATATTTAGATATACTTTACACATATACTTACACACAGCCAAATGGCCAACTACAACATTCCAACTTCGCTTCAATCTTACACCACGAAGATTTCCAATTTAACAAAGCCTCTCATCGTTGACACCACTAATACCACCCAATACTCCTCCCTCGGTGTCTTCCTTTATAAAATCTCGTCTCTCCTCATTTTCCCAAAAGTTTGTACGAAAGATTCCTCGTCTATTTTTCTTAGAGATGCCCTTCAGATATTCATC
>NW_017094120.1:0-906 GCF_001483705.2 Eufriesea mexicana
AATTTTACACGCAATCGTATTTACAATTCCACTGCGAGCGAACTACACACTCGCGCAATTCCAATCAAACCGAGATCCTTGCCCAATCCGCGACACGGCGAATCAAAGCGAATCCCATCGTTAATCCCAAAATCTTCTCGATCCCGTTTGCAATTCCACGGCAAGCGAACTACACACTCGCGCAATTCCAATGAGATCAAGATCCTTGTCCAATCCACGACACGGCGAATTAAAGAAAACTCCACGGTTAAACCCCAAAACCTTCGCAATCGTGTTTACAATTCCACTGCAAGCGAACCAGACACTCGCGCAATTCCAATCAAACCGAGATCCTTGTCTAATCCACGACACGAGGAATTAAAACAGATCCGACCGTTAACGTCTTAATCGATCGAGGAAAGGACGAACCGACATCGCGCAAGGTCCAATCCCGAAAACGGAGGTGAGCCTTGAGGGAGGCAGAAAATTGTGGAAATACTTGCCGCGGAGGCAGCGTATAAAGCTCGGCGTGATGTAAGATCCCGAATGATAGGGGAGAACGTGTTGTTGAAAGAGTGAGGGGCGAGACTGTAACAAACAATGGAAAGGTAGTCTTGGCAGACAATAGCTCGTGTGGAACAAACACATCTCGCTGTTTCTTATCCACCCTCTCCGTCCCGGCCCGCTTCAGCCTCGATGTCCCCTCGCGCACGAGCCGAACCATCGCGTTCCGGGCTCCGATTCTCCCGCGGACCTCGCATACTTGCGTTTTAAAGCCTTAAAAGCTCTATTGCTTCCTCTACACCGCGTCCCGTACACCGCGTCCCGTACACCGCGATGGGAACAATAGGCTGGACAGCAGACGCACTCGCGACAATGATCCGCCATAATTTTCCTATCTGGACCAGGCACGCGTGAAACGCGCCG
>NW_017094121.1:0-906 GCF_001483705.2 Eufriesea mexicana
CGACACCCACGTTAAGCGAAGAAAATATCGCTGGTTCAAGACAAGGTTAAGACTGCCTGATGGAGCGTAATTAGGGATTCAGAGAACAATTCGTTGTAACGAATTGTTCATGTAGATTGTTCCGACTGGTTGCTCCCGTTTCATCGATTCGTTTCGAGGTATCGTCGGAGAGTAACGCTCCCCCGAGGTACTTGTCGGCTCGCTACCAATTAATTCCAACAGCTGTCTGCGCCTCGACTAGCGATTTTTCTTTCCCCGATCATCGTCTGGATGCCGGGCTTTCTGCTTCGCAGAGTGTATTCGCGGGCATTGTTCCTAAATCGTTGAAAATTAAACCCGACGCGGAATAAGGGTGCGTGGGAAGGAACGCACGGGAATCGTAGGCGTGAAAGAAAATTTTCCCTCGGAAATTTTCAACATGGCGATGCACGCGAGTTCGAAACGATTTAAACTAAAACGCGATCGATCTCCCGTGCAATCTGCAACATCCGAAACTGCGAATATTCGCATAATACCGCGAAAAATTCCCACTACGAAATAATAGTCGAAAAATTTCAATGCGTGCTGCACCGCGCAAATCGAGATTCGTGTAAAAATAATACACCGAGCATACTGGGGTGGGATAAAAATGTCGACGATTACGATACGCGTACTGCATCAAAAATGGCGAAAAAGGAAGGAATAGGATGCAAATTTCAAATCGTATTTGGAACGCTACGAAAATTTTACGGGGAAAGAAAAATAAGAATATATTAATACTCCAAGTATAAAAATTCATATATATATGTAAAGGTATGAATTTTTATACTTGGAGTATTAATATATTCTTATTTTTATTTCTCTGTAAAATATATATATATAATAGTCTACGATTATTCTTCAAAAATATCACACCGAGTAATCTCC
>NW_017094122.1:0-906 GCF_001483705.2 Eufriesea mexicana
AAGCGGTAAGACATAAATATTTGACTAGTAAATGGGAAAAGAACCGGAATAAAGTCAATATTGCGTTGAACTTTATTAATCAATAGCAAAATGGCGTGATTGTCGCCGAATCAGTTTACATGACCATTGGTATTTGATGAGCGTTTAATAACATTGAATTTTCAGTAAATATTTTATACATTTAATTGAAAGGAAAAAATTATTTTGGAACAGAATGTTTTACGAAATCCTGGCAACCATGTTCGAAGACTGGAATAACGATAATTCTACCATTGAAAATAAGCGAATAATTGTGGATAAGGTTATGCTGTCCTCTCGCATTACGAATTTCTTAATCGGTTATTTCGGGATCACATTCCTTCTATATACAGGGCTCGCTTTAGCACAATTAGACGAAGATCAGGATTCTTCAGAGCCAAAACGAAGGATGTTTTTGATTAGAATGGAATTTCCATTTTCTGCCACTGACTCACCGTGTTATGAAATTATTCTAGCTGTACAGTTTATACTCGAATCTTTTATTGTTTACGGGGCGGCCACGTCGATAGCACTGATCGCAGCATTAGTAAGTAATTCTTTATAATAATATTTTTACAAATTTATATTGTAATTCGAATGTTTAGTACATGTGTTAAAACAAAATAGAAACTAAGTTTCTATTATTCCTTTTTGATATGATAATTTTAATACGTAAGACGTAATATATGTTGTACGTTATAAACAAATTTCTGTATGCTATGCATAGTGTTTCATATGTCCTTGCGTTAATGAATTTCATTGAAAAAATTGAAAAAATTGAAAGTCAAAGAAATTTATTGAATTTAATTAAGCAAATTGATTAATTTTGTTAATAAAGAGTTAATGAAATGCGATGGAAGTGCCATGTATTCTATTGTAGAATTCATT
>NW_017094123.1:0-906 GCF_001483705.2 Eufriesea mexicana
AGTTAAAATATTTTTAACTCAATTTTTGTGGCCGGTGACTATAGTCACCCGCCATGTGTTGATGGCGTCTCATGACCGGTGACTATAATCATCGGCCACAAAAATTGAGTTAAAAATCTTTTAACTACCGTTCCGCTTAACTCTCTTCGCAAAGAATTGCAAATGCTATTGCGATGAACGGTTTTTCTTTCTCTTTTTCTTTTTTCAAAAGACTTGGCTCTAAATTCCAAAGAGTAATACTTTCACCTTTGGCATTTGACTATAGTCACCCGTAGTACCGAAGTCGTAGGGTTAAAGCCTTAACATTAATTACTTAGAACATCCTATCCCGTACTAAAATCAGAGTATGATAAATGAAGACACCCTAACTTCATTCGCCCTACAATTTATTCTTTTCAAAATATTTCGTGAAATAATCATATGCGACAAAAGTATAAATTAGTCCAATTTACTTACAAAATAGAGCAGTTGTGTACAGCTAGCTTAATTGAATTGTTCTGTAGGAATCCAAATTCGTGACGGTGTGAAGTGTTACGCAATGCGCAAGACATTTTACGCCCTCTTGCACATTGCACAGCATTTCATGAGGAACCTCTACGGTCAGGCGATAAATTAGTGCAAAACGATTAGGCGACTGTTGTAGTGTACTTACAGTTCATTTGAGAAAATACACAGGGTTAAATACTGTATGTACAAATTTAAGAAAAGTTCCTTTTTAAGTCAAAAGTGAAAATAAATTCCTTGAAAAATGGAAGAAATTAATTTATTACTCAGAAATGCGAAAAGTCTCATTTAAAATGAAATGGGAAGTACTTTTTATGAGTGTTACCACGTGTCGCGATAGAGATTATTTCCTTCTTTGGAACGCGTGTTAATTTATGAGTGCGCCGTGTGTTTGAAGTACCT
>NW_017094124.1:0-904 GCF_001483705.2 Eufriesea mexicana
ACACGCCTCGTCACGTTGGGTTAAGTTACGTTGCGTTGGTTACATTAAGTTCGGTAAGGTTAGGATAGTATGAATGTGACTTTTGTGCTGCACACTGCTATTCGGTGGATTCCTGCGCTCTACTGTGCGCTGATATTTTCTACATGGAACTGGGGACGCCAGCAATCGTTTTCGCGACACATTTGGTATAGCTATGTTACATTCGGTTATGTTACGTTTGGTCACGTTCGGCTAGAACAGCTTTGACTTTCGTGCTGTACACTGTTATTAGGTGGATTTCGGCGCTTTACGGTGCTCTACTATATTCTGCATGGCCCTGGGGTGTCTAGCCATAGTGGTCGCGGCACATTTATGTACGTTAGGCTGCGTTTGGTAAGACTACGTAAGTTTGGGTTAGGTACGGATGGCAAAGCCTTCTTTCCTGTACATTAGGATGCGGGGGATTTCTGCGTTATACTGTACTCTAGTATATTCTAGTTGGCTCCTGGCAGGCCAGTAACAGTGGTCGCGGCATGTTATGCTCAGTTTTGCTACGTTTGGGAATGTTACGTTTGTTTGGGTTAGGTTTGGGTAGCTTTGACAATTCTGCTTTACATTGCGGTTCTGTGGGTTTCCGCACTCTACCCTCCTCTCATTTGTTCTGCGTGGCTCTGCGTAGTAGAGCAATACTGGTCGCGGCACGTTAGGTAGGGTCAGGCTATGTTTGGCTATGTTAGGTCAGGACATGTTCATTTGGGGTATATTCGACTCTTGCGCTGCACACTGCAATGAAGTCTATTTCTGCTGTCTCATGTGCTCTAGTATATTCTGCTTGGCTATGGTGAGGCCAGCAATATTCTTCTCGGCACGTTATGTTGAGTTATGTTACGTTTGGCAAGGTTAGGTTATTTTGGGGTAGATAGGG
>NW_017094125.1:0-907 GCF_001483705.2 Eufriesea mexicana
AAATATGTTAATTTGTTCTTGTAGATATTAAACTATATGGAAGTAAGATAATGCCAGAAAATATTAATTTTACAATTATTTAAAATAATTTATTTAAATTATAGGTATCACACATCAGTGACTTTTATTAAACTATTTAAACTAATTTAAATTAAGGAACTTATATTAAATACAAGTAAATTGAATGGGATACTGTGCAATAATAAGGTTAAGCATTTTACTGACATTTCACTTATTAAAGTTAAGTTAAAATAATATATTCCACGAGTAATAAGTGAATAAATATATAGAGAAAATAAATCTTGATAAACTAAATAAATTATAAATAAAATAATAATTTTATCCTGTTAAATAGAACTCATTAGTAGTATAATATCTGCAACAAAACTAACAGAAAATTTTAATGATATATTAGAAGAAAATAATATAAATCACATTGAAGTTATTGAAAGTATCATTCTTTGCCTAATTAATTATTATAAGTCGTCTAAATAATACCTTTATCAGGAAGAACATCGATAAAATATTCCTTATATTGAATTGAAAATAAAACTTAATTTATTTTATTTAACAATTGTAGTAACGTCAAATTGTCAATTTGAAATTAATATCAAATTGGTGTCTTTAATATTTTTTTATTATATGTCTTAATCTATAGAATTGAATTCTTACATCAAATATAGTATAAATAATAAGTATACTTAATGAAAATTTAATTCCACAAATAATACCAATTACGTGTTAAATAATTTCTTTTACGTATTGCACATTCAATGTTCTCATTACGTAATTTTAATTTTGTACTAATTAATCTAAGTTTTAATGTAAAGATAAGAATAAAGGAAGATGAAAATTGATTTGGTAAATTCATTTGAAATATTTGTTCCAGTAACTTATTATAATCATT
>NW_017094126.1:0-907 GCF_001483705.2 Eufriesea mexicana
AATAAAAAATAAACATTGTCCTAAATATATATACAGAGTGTCCCAAAAGAACGTATACACACTTCAATACCTTATTCCTTCTAATTTATTTATCCTTTTTCTAGGTACAACCCATTTAAAATAATGGCTGATTTTAGACTAGGCTTTGAAAAACGTGAATATATTTTAAACTGCTACCACCATAATCTGTAATCCATCTAAATATATACTGCTTTTATAATCACGCAAAGTGTGTACACATTTTTTGGGACACGCTGTATACAAATATATATAAAGTCAAACATTGCAATTCCACCTAACCTTAAAATTGCATATAAATTGCATCGTTCGTATGTGTATACATACACATACAAGCATACACGTTAATACATGCATATATAAATACAAAACAGGATACAAAATAAACCAAAAATAAAATAAAGTAAAATAAAACAAAAGGTAGGATATAATAAAAAATAAGCATCCCCCTAAATATATATATAATATACAAACATATATAGAGCCAAATATTCCAATTCCACCTAACCTATGTCTCAAATAAAAATACCTCAGCAATCCCAAAATTTTCGAACAGACCCTAAAATAAAATTATCCTCTGGACCAAATATTCATCCCCATTGAACAAACTATTGTTCCTTCTTACAAAATGGATTCTCAAATTATATAATGCCATTAGGAATAACAAAAATGATCAAATTTCCTATGTATGTAGGATCACGTTGGGTGGACTGGCTAAAATAACGTTGTTTGCTTCCTAATAGAATACAATGAGCTTATACGTAGACTGACGGCTATGAAACAAGAGGGATTCGCTATGGGTACGTTCGACTCGGACTTCTTACTGACCCACTGGCTTAGAGACTAGCTTTGAAACTCTTAAAGACTGTCACAGATTCCTGGAGACTGT
>NW_017094127.1:0-909 GCF_001483705.2 Eufriesea mexicana
AAATTGAAATAACAGAGTTAGTCCTCGTTTAAAGTAATCACTATTGAAATATTATCAAAAAATTTAAACAAAGTACTTTCTTGATTTGCACTAAAGTTAACGATAACAACACAAAAATTAATATCAGGTAATTAAATTAAAAATAATAAAAAGAAAATACTTTCATTTATCTAATACTATTAACTATTATAAAATAATTCATTTAATTTTGCACCAATAAATATTTCAAATTCGATTTAAAAAATTTCACTTTGTCCAAAAAATTCACTGTATAATGTACCTTTTGTTAATTTAAAAACACAAACAAAAACTCGATGTAGAAGATAAATTCCAAACCCTGAAAAATAATACTTTATAATATAAAAGGAAAGAGGAAAAATATAATAAAAATATCCGAACAACTATAGATGTGATCAAGTGCTTGTTCAGAATAAGACTGATCCTCCTCAAAGAACCTGAAAATATATCCAGTTAGGGTAGGTGTCATTAGCCCTCGCAGAGGCTCCTACAGAGACCCAAGGCGTCAGGAAAATCCATATAGAAAGAGAGGTACAGCATTTGCAGCAAGCTTATACAACCCTAACAAGGAACAGAAAGCATCCAAATACTATACATTGAACTATACTGATCGTGGTCTCGTTTTGTCGTTTTATGGAGGGTCTGCCAGCTGGCTCACGGTCCCTTCTAATCCTCACAGGCCCCTCCAGGTCAGCTCCACAATACCTCACAATGAATATTTCGGACAGAACACGTTCCAAAAGCGAATCAGGGCTTTTCATCTGAACTCTCATCGAGAATTCGAGTTGACACTCTCATTTCCTTCGCAATCCTGATCAGAGTATTCATTTGCTGCTACGCAAACTTCCTGTAGACCCTCTTGCCTTCTACAAGTGGGATTGACAGACTTGA
>NW_017094128.1:0-910 GCF_001483705.2 Eufriesea mexicana
AAACTCGCGAAATATACAGAATCGTTACGCGACTGTTAACCCACGACTCCGACACTCTTTAAATACCTTCGAGTACCAAGACAAACCCGCTTAGAGTCGAATCTTAACAAGTGCAGCGTACAGAGAATAGACACCGAGAGAACAATCTCTCGCGCCTTACTTCACGGCGCCAGCGACAAAACCTGGGACTCGCGAGTTGCATCCAATTAACCCGGCGCGCGTTCGACGGCATGGACATTACGCGCGTTAAATTGCAAAGGCCGACCGCGGGTGCATAAAACGCGCGTGTCGAAACAATAAAGTGGCGCGGGAACGTAACCGAGCGGCGCGGGGTTGGAAAAATTGAGACACAACGGCGGCATTGTGAACGGCCGCGACAGGTTGCCGCACGGCGCGAAGCGTCGTTTCACGCGTGTTGCCGAAGGACAATGCCGCGTACAGCTCCGTGTCGTCGTTCCTCCGCGTAAATCGCCGCGACGCTCGCGTTACGTGCGCGTATATAATTATCCGTTGTGACCGCGGTGACACAAAGGCTAGACGGCATCCGTAAAAACCGACACTTTCTGACTCGCCAACGTGTACGCGCCGATCTCTGCGATTACCGGGCGACGAGAAGAGGAATCGAGAGCAGAGTTGAGAAATGTAATAATTAGCAAGATGTAGTGTAGGTTATGGTCAACTATGGACAAACTAGAATCAAAATGCAATAACGAGCCATTTATTCTAGTGGCCGTAATAGTATGTTTAAATATTTTATTTAGAATCGGGAATATTTGAAGAAAATATTGAGAATAATTATTATTTATTAATATAAATAATTGCATTATTTGGGATTGTTATGGTAAAATTCAATAATGAAGTAAACTCTACATTCCAGCGGTGTGGGGGCGATCCCTTCCCCCTGTGTTCT
>NW_017094129.1:0-911 GCF_001483705.2 Eufriesea mexicana
GAAGAAAAATATAACCCATTATATAGCCTCCATTGGTATTACAAACAGCGATTGTTGTTACTAATATAGAAAAAGCCAGAATCCATTCAGTGGAATTAGAACCTGTACGATTAACAAATATAGATCTCTCTGACTTCAAGTATGCCGATAAGAAATTAAACGAATTCGACCAAATACTAACGAATAAACTAAAAGAACCGTTTATAGTGACACGTACACACTGGTACACAATCGTATTAGGATTAATAGTTGCAGTTGTACTCATTACCATTTCTATAAACTTTTGGCGTTGGTATGGGTGTCTAAGGCTGCTTAAACGACTCTGTAGATTCACAAGAAATCCAAATAATGGACAAGTTGTACCACCCATAATAAAAAACTTCATACACTGCAATTTTCACTCAGACATCCGGAGTGAATACCAGGAGTCAGGAAGAAACATCGTAACATACGATAACAGAAAAAGAATAATCGAAACACATAGAAATCTCCCTTCCGATGAACAGGAAAGCGAAGGAAGCCAACGATCATCACCGCCGACCAGCCGCCTTCCAGTGGGCAGCTACCTCAAGGGAAAGACACACACCAGCACCACTCCAATATAATTAAACAATTAATATAATAAATTTTATAATAATCATTTTATAATAATAATATACACAAATACCTAAATTATAATTAAATTATAAACACTTGTAAAATGTACATAGAAGATTTATAATAATTTTGTTATAGATCACCAACTTAAGCTATTATAAGATAAGGAAAAGGCGAACCAGACTGGGGTAACCTAAAAACAAGGCTAGAAAATTGAATTTCAACGTATCCAATTTCTAAATGGGGGAAGGTGTTAGAGGACTGTTTAGTCATCTATAGGTGTTTACCTATGTACATCAGAGAAACTCCAGACC
>NW_017094130.1:0-911 GCF_001483705.2 Eufriesea mexicana
GACGGCCGTTGACGGCCGTTAACGGCCGCGATCGACCACCGTTTGGCACCTGTACCGTTAAGCCGGATGACTCTGCAGGGATCATTGTTTCTCCGGATATTTCTCGGAGCGTGCCAAACGACGCGGATCGACGGCCGCGTGTTCGTCGGAGATGGCCAAGGTTTGCCCAAGACCTCTGTCTATCGTTCGTTCTTTTGTCCCATCGCGGTGATCTCTTCCGCGATCGTTCTCGTTCCCCGGGGAGAAACGACTGACGACGATCGGGGTAGAAACCGTTTCGCAAAGGCAACCTCGAAATCCGCGTGGCAAAGAAAGGAGAAAAATCCTCGTGGCGGTGGGGGAGTAGCGCAAGCGGAGAGACGTCTGCGCGACAAAAGCGTGGTGGCGCATATGTGGTCGGGGAGTAGCTGCAAGTTCAAGGTCAACCTGCATCGTATACAGGATACGCGTCTAAGCTCGATGAAAATGGCGCAACTCGTTGCACGAGTCATCTAGCCGTGTCTAAAATGGGGAGAAATGGCAAAAGCGAGAAGAAAATGGGAGGAAGTGAGACCGAACGCAACTTTGGGGTTCGTCGATGCAGTGGAAGGGGTGCTAGCTAGGATAGGTTGAGGAGCAAGGGGTTTCAGGATCAATACCATGCGTTTATCCGTCTCTCTCGCCCTTCCCCCCTCGGGCACACGTAGAACCGCGAGACATAACGCTCGAGCGAGAGAGAAAGAAGCGAAAGCTGAAAGACGAAGAGAGAGAGATGCATCGGCCGTCTTCGTTTGACCAAGCTTTTGCCACGGCGTCGATCTCTTTTGCTCCGGTAGGCCGCAAGGTCTGGCTGGCGTCTCGCTATTCTTCGACGGAAAGAGACGAACAAGGGAGAAGGGAAGAGAAGAGAAGAGAAGAGAAGAGAAGAGAAG
>NW_017094131.1:0-912 GCF_001483705.2 Eufriesea mexicana
AAAGATTTAATTGAATTAATAAGGTAAGAAAAAATAATTGTAATTCCAGAAATATGAACAATTAACGATAATAATAGTTAAAATATCTATTTGCTAATAGAAAAAAATAAAATAAATGAATATATTCAAAAATTTAATAAACATTTTATAGGTGAATTAAATATTATAATATCAAAGATTAAATTGTATGTTAAATATAATGTAATTAATGATATTTTATTTAATATGCAGATTGAATTAATAATAAGCTTTACGTCAATTAAATTAGAATTTAAATAACAAAAATAAGTTTATTTTAAAACAATAGTTTTGAGTACCATAACATTCTATATTTAATTTTTTTTGAGTTTAATTAAATTTTATTTTAGCTTTAGTAATAAATTAAATATTTAGTTTACGAAATTAGTGTTTTTATTCAAATTATAAAGCTTAAAAGTTTAATTATTTAATTTCAGAAGCTTTTGTCACTATTATATTATGTAAATTTATCCTATTATTTAATTTTATTAATTATTTTTCAATTTTTTATATTTTAATTGAATGTATTTCAATAACAATCTTAATAAAATTAATTATTTCTTATAATAATAGATGAACTTCCTTAGTATATTTAATTTATTCAGTTGGAGATGCAATTTTAGGATTATCTGTAACAATTAGAATAAATTATTTGTATGGTCATCAAAACATTAATTTATATAATATAATGAATTAAATTTGTTTGGAGAATTAATAATTTTATTGATTATAATTATCTTAGTAAAATTATTTTGTGATTGTGTTCAAAGCTATTATTTTCATTATCTTTTACATTTTTGTTTGAAATTAATTGATTACATTGAAGATTTAATATATTAAAATTGAGTATTAGATTTTATTCATTTAATTTATTAATTCGAATTTTATGAATTT
>NW_017094132.1:0-912 GCF_001483705.2 Eufriesea mexicana
TTAATTTATATTACAAAAATATTATTATATTATATTTGTATTTAATTCATATTATATATTTATATAGATATTATTATATTAGATTGTATAATAAGAATAATTTATTTTCGTTGATTTAAAGATTCTATAATCAGTTCCTCATAGGAAATTGCAAATAAATTTGGTAACTTGTTCTGTGCATTGGTTTAATACAGAATTATGAAAGTATTTTCGCTCGCGTTTAAAAATGTAATATTTCCTTATGTAATCTTTAATATTATCCAATCAAGTACCCATCAATTTTAGATATTTACCAGTTGTTACATAAGTCGATATATTTAGATACATTTACGAGTGAAAAGTGAAATTTCAAATATGTTGTATAAATTTTATAATATACTTGAAAGTCATTGATCGTTAAAGCTACACAAGAAACTTTCGAAATTTCCAAAATTAAACAACCAAACTTTCCAACATCACCAACGTGTCACATTTCCATATAAAAAAATTAATACATGAAAGCATCAATTCATAATTAATACATAAAAAAAATTTAAAATACATCAATACATAATTATACATTAAAAAATTAATACATTAACACATGATACCAATAATGTACTAAACTATTAAAAAACTACGAAGAACTCACAAACTTCCAAAATTAAATATCCAAATTTTCACTGTTACTATCATCTCTCATTTCCATGTAAGAAAAAGCCACAAATTTCCAAAATTAAACATCCAAACTTCCACAATCCCCGACACCCTATTACTTCCCCCCGAAAAAGAGAAGAAAAATATCCCAAGAAACCCTAAAATCTCGATAAAATAAGCAAAAAATAAAAAATAATATAGAATAGTAAAAAGTACAAAGTAAATAAAAAATAATATTGTATAATAATAAATACAAAATAAATAAAAAATGCAAAA
>NW_017094133.1:0-912 GCF_001483705.2 Eufriesea mexicana
ATTTCGTAGCCGTCGGGACAGTTTATGCCGCATCAGCGTTTCCGTCGGTGCGGCAAATGGAGTTCACCTGTGACCGTGCACTCTTTCACTTTGCCATTTCGGCCGCGTGCGTTCCACCGTGCACGCGGTTGCACAAAGTAACAGGTTATTATCGTTAGTTTCCAACGTGCCGAATTTCATTTAGCGGTTTTCGCAAGAGGCTTCGCCGACCGAACTCGTTCCCGGAGTTAGATGTTCCCGGAACACGTCACTTTACGACGTATTTCCAAAATTTCCGCGCATCGTCTGGCCGCCGGCGATAATCGAGAAATAAAAGACGAGAAAAAGCGAGAGGAGAAAGAGAGAGAGAGAGAGAGAGAGGGAGAGAGAGAGGGGGAGAGAGAGAGAGAGAGAATAATTAAGCCAGACGCAGAGGAAGGTACGGAAACGTCGGAAAGCGACGAGCCGAAAAATGGTCCAGGCAGGATTGCTGGCTAGGATTGAACCGTTTTCAGGCTTCCACCAGGCCTCGTTCCTAGCCCCGGTAATGACGATAACGAATCGACGTAATGGCGGCAGCCAGCCGATCGTTGTCGACGCTGGCGACAACGCCGACGCTTTGGAATTTGAAGCGTGGCAGGCTACATAGGTAGGCACGAGCAACGACGGTTATCGGAGTCGATCATTCAATTTTGCGCTGCAAATTGTCCGCGCCGGAAACTCATATCCGGGCACTTCCGGTTCTCCCTGGTTCCGCCCCCGGGAAGAGGAATCTGGCGAAAGGGCGGCCTCGCTGAATGGCCCGGTTCAAGAGCGAACTAGGGACCCGAACGGCGTCGACAGACCGAGAGAGAGTGAGAGAGAGAGTGAGAGGGAGAGAGAGAGAGAGGGGGGTAGAGGAAAAGGAAAGGGGGGGAAAGAGAGAAAGGGGCC
>NW_017094134.1:0-914 GCF_001483705.2 Eufriesea mexicana
AAAGGTGTTCTCGGCGCAGCCGTCACCAGACACGAATGTCTTTAGGCGCCTGTCCAATTCGACCGCTCGTAACAGCCGGCTTGTCAAGACATTATGGAAAGTCCTTGTTATTTCGGATGAGACCGTGATCGGCCATAAGTCATCGGGCTCAGACGCATTATCTTCTTTAGGTTAAGGGTTCTTCGTGATTCAAGGAGCCATTCCGGTAATTTACCGTACAATAAATTGATATTGAAGACCCTCGAGAGGAACCTCAGAGGCATGGCTCTAATTTGCCTTGCGCGCTGGTGCTCGTCCCTGCGGTGGGGCGCATCATTTTGTTTTTCGCGGTTTAGGACCCACGCGCAACGGCGGGGCCGTCCGCCGCTTCTCGCGACGCCCTACGACGCGAAACCACGGAGTCGCTACCCCCCCCCCACACCCTCCGGACAGGCAGTCACGGACATATCCTGCCCGGACACGAAAACCGCTAACTTCAAGTCGATGAGGAAGCCGATCTGCCCAAGGGCCTCCTCATGTAAGCCCCGCGCTGGTGTCGGCACGCTAGCAGCCGTGGTCTCGCATCGTGGACATGGAGCAGGCGCGGGGGCGACGACCCCCCGCCGCTGCCGCTCCTGAGCGGGCTCCCTTTGCCCGGCGGCGTTTTCCGCCTCCAGCTCGCGGATCGGCTCGTACGCTTCCTCTAAGGCTGTCGAGGCATTGGCAGAGAGCCACATCAACAGCCACCACCACTAGTCAAATATTTTCTATAGCAATCTTATCTACTACAGAAGGAACACAAAAATATAAATAATCATTACATATAGGAAATACAATTCTATTACACACATTAATTAGTATTAATTACATCCTGATAAACATTCCGTCTACACCGGGATCAAAGTTATTTCAAATATTCAATATCAGTCGGATCA
>NW_017094135.1:0-914 GCF_001483705.2 Eufriesea mexicana
CAGCAGGAAATCTTCGAACCGCTATTTTTCCGCAACGACAGGATCGCCGAGGGCAATGTGTCGAATATGCATTCGGTCGATGGAACTCGTTCCACGTTCTAATTCCAATTCCTCCGCGACTCCTTGCCAGGATAGACGCTAACTGTCGCGTATCGGAATTAAGTAACGCGCACTTCCGGCTGTCCTGACGACAACGTAGAATATTAGCGGGATCATGATGCCAGCATTACAACATTCTCCTGGCAAACGAACGGGTGAACGAAGATGCACTGCTTCGCGGATATGATTCGAATGCATTTGGCGCTCGCTCGAGACGGAGAAACAAGAAATCGAGCAGATACTTCAATGGGCAGAAATACCAGCCCTGGCTGCAGATTCGGTATCGAGGAGTCTTCGCTATGACCTTCCTTGATTTAAATATTCCACTGGCGATCTCTGCCTTGATATTATTGTAGGCTTCTTGCACACAGTTCCGTCGTATCCTACAGGGATAGCTGTTATGGGAAGGTTTGGTTATAAACATGGCCTGGATTTATTACTGGATTCGTGGTTCTCGGTAATTTTTCTTCATGCATTAATGTGTTATACCATTCATTACTTTAACTAATGTTGGCTGGTGGACTGAGTTTGCTGTTCAAGTTGATATTCCACAGTGCTTCATTATTCGAAGTAAATAACGTGGAACATTGGTTAACTACATGGCTTAATATGGTTCAGTCGGCCGCATGAATTATTTCTCAATATCGCTACCTTTTTTAATATCTAGTTTACTTATTTAAAGCTTTACCTATACGGGATTAACAGTTCTGAAGAATTAAAAGGAAATTACAACAGTGAGGCACAAAGTTAATGGTAACAAGGAAAAATAAGTATGAGACAAGGAAATATAGATGAAAGTAAAAATATACAAATAT
>NW_017094136.1:0-914 GCF_001483705.2 Eufriesea mexicana
GGAGTAAATACAGAAAATATGAATCATGCAATATCTGTTTGGAATTATACAAAGAAATATAGTGCACTGGTGATAAAGTATGCCTTTGTCGCATATTTTATAATTCACGAATTTATGATGAGCGTTAGATACGAGGAAGCATTCTCATTCTGTCAGGGATTTTTGAATTTGTTAAATACCCTATCACACGATAACAACATTGTTCGACATCATTTGTCGATGATAAAAAATACTATGGGATTAATACATATGGAGCAAGGAAACTATAATATAGCTGGTGAAATTTTTCAAAAAGTTTTGAATGAAATTATTGCTGGGCCATACTATTTGGAATCTATAGCTGTAGCCGATAATGTCGGTTATGCATTTTGTCACCAAGGCAAATATGAAGAAAGTTTAAAATACTATCATATAGCATTAGATACTTTGTTAGCTAACGATGGATATTTTAATAAAAATATAGAGATACTAAATATTCAATCTGACATAGCTATAGTATTTTGCAAACAAGGTAAATATGATATAGCTTTACAAATGCTTAGAGAGATATATACAACACAAAAACAAATATTGGGAGAAAATCATTTTCACACATTGCATACACAAAATATAGTTGCCAGTATATTCGTGGAACAAGGAAAATATAGTGAAGCCTTAAGAATGTTGCAAGAAGCATATGACATTATATCTAAAACTTTAAACCAGTGTCATCCTTTTATTTTAACATTGAAAAGTAATATAGGCGCAGTACTTTTTAAGCAAGGCAAATCAGTTGAAGCTATTAATGTGATTGAAGAAGTACTAAATCTGCAGAAACAAGTTCTTAGCTCAGATCATCCTGAGATTTTAGCAACTCGTAATGCCATTGCGCAAACACTAGTAGAACAAGGCAAATGCGATGAGGCAATGGTAAT
>NW_017094137.1:0-915 GCF_001483705.2 Eufriesea mexicana
AGAATGGATGGAACGTGGATGAAGCGTAACTTACGAACGAGTGTTTCTTACGAGGGACACTGTGTCGGCCAAAATAAGCAGAAGTTCAACGGTATAAATATAACTTTCCCACCCTCCGCGCAGCCGCCACTCGCTGGATGCTCTTCCTCCCTTTCTTTTTCCCCTTTCCTTCCCCGTGTCTCTTTCCACGCCGAATGGACGTATCCGGACGTATAAGAGGTGGCTTGGTCGAAGAGCTTCCGTTCCGTACTACCCCTAAGAGGGTCCACCATATGCAACATCGTCGGGAGTAATTAGACAGGGCCCTGAGATGATTTGCTTGATCTCTGTGTCACGGAGGATTTTCTCCCAGGATCTATTTCCTTTTGAAGGGCTATGATTTCATCGATACCTTTGTTGACTTCAGTGGAGATTTTGGATAATGGTTTGCTTGTGATATTGCCGAATATCGCAAAGAACATGTTTCGCAACCTTTGGTAGGAAATTGTTTAGAATTTTGACGCATATTTTGGACAATTAATTGGAAGTTTTTGGTAGATGTTGGTTCCAAATTATGCACCAATTCTTTAGAGAAATGTTTATATACGCCCATGTAATGATTATAGTAAGAAATATATCTAATTCTCTATTTATTGCACTATTTAAGCTGTTAAGCTATTATTTCTTTTAAAACAGTAACGTATAGTGCTATTAATTTTACGATACCTTGAATTCGTTCCTTTGAGTCTGTTTGTGGGTGTTTGATGGCATGTTGGAAACGAATTCTGGCAGGAATTGAATATTGAATACGTTACTGATTCAATGGAATACTCGCTCGAAAGTTTCACACGCAGTCTGCACTAACACGAGAATCGTACTACTATCTGCGAAGAAAAAGTGAGCTCCTCATATTAGGTATGGTTATGTAAACGATTT
>NW_017094138.1:0-915 GCF_001483705.2 Eufriesea mexicana
AGAAAATGATGAATTCGCGATGAGTCACATACGAATGTATCATTCTTATAATTTTTATAATTTTTTCCAATTGAACCTGTGTATTTATATCGTAAACTATATCATGAGATTGTATAAAAATCTGGCAACTAAAAATTAAGTTTGTTAAGAATTTTTAAAGACAATTTTATACACATTAACTTATTTTCATTTTTCGTGTTATTTACTCTATTTATCTACATAATGTCTTTCTTTCTTGTTCATCTAATCAGTTCCTTTATTTTTAATGATAATAAATACAACAATAGCAGGGATTATTATCGTCGCAGATTCTTATTTATCTTTAATTTTAGATTACGAAAGATAATTAAATATTTATGTACAATGAGTCCTTGTTGATTTTATCATGAATATATTTTATAAAATTGTACTTATGCAAATGTATGCAATTATCTAATCAGGTTCGTTAAATACTGCAGACAAAATTTGCGGTTATTTAGTAATGTAAAGTTTAATAAAAATGCTACATAAGTTTATACATTCTTCAAGATAAGAAAGAATGAGAAGAAATTCAATAAATTTTGTATCGTCTTTAAACATCTTTCCATTTTTAATTATTTAGGGAATGGGAAATAATAATATAACAATTTTTTTAATAAAACTATTAGACGGGATATGATTCGAAGGAGCGAAAAAAATTAAAGACCTAAGTTCCCAGAGCAAAAGATTATTATCGGATATCGAACAAAGTTCAACTTCGTCAAACGTCCAAGGTTAATTAATCTGTAATAATTAATTTGTAAGCAAAATAAAGATAAAAATATATGATGAACATTGTATACAAAACGAAATCGTTTACTATATTTACATTCATGATTTAAAAATTTCAAAATATATCGTTCGATCAATGTATACAATATTATTATTGGAATGATT
>NW_017094139.1:0-915 GCF_001483705.2 Eufriesea mexicana
CTACAGTATTCCTTTCAATGACCATACATATTCTAGGGCAATTCTATAGTGATGAATGGACAGATTTATCATCGCTAGCGGTTTTAACAATTTCAAATGCACTGGTGAGTATAGCCACGAACGTGGTACAGTACCTATTCGTGTAAGCTATTGACTGATCATGAAAGTTCTGTGGCAATTCCAGAATGACCGATGAGTGGATCAATTATCGCCAGGCGTATTGACGATTGACAATACAGTGCTGAGTATAGCCACCTGACCTGTATTATAGCCAATGGATTAATCTATTCAATGATTATGTAAATACTATAACAATACTAGGAATATCAATGAAAAGATCGATTACATCCAGTTATATTAGCGATTGACTATACCGTGCCGAGTACTGCCGCCTATACGGTACTAGAGCCATTGAGTCAATCTATATACTGATCACCTTATTCCCGCAGCAATTCTACAATGATCAATGTATAGATGCATTATAGCTGGAGAAATTAAGAATTGAGGGTACAGTACTGTTTACAGCAATCAACTCTGTACCATAGCCATTGGTATGAATTATCCGCCGTAAATTCTATAGGAATCCCAGGATGGTGAATGGATAGGTCAATTTCCGCTGGAGATATGAACAACTGCCTGTACAGAACTGCGCATATGCGTCTAAACAGATCTATACTACATGTATTTGTTTACAAACTGAACATCCACTTCCTGTAACAACTCCAGAATGATCAATGTAAATATTAATTGTCACCATAGATATTAAGGAATGACAATACAGTAACCTGTATAGATTCCCATGTACTTCTTCACGCTAAAATATCCTATGTGTTAACCTATTCACTATTCATGCAAGTTCTGCAGCAATTCCATTATGAGCAACTGATGGATAAGTTACTGCAAGAGATATTAAAG
>NW_017094140.1:0-916 GCF_001483705.2 Eufriesea mexicana
TCTTAAATCAGTTCACAATAAATCATACTTTTATTATCTACCACCGTCCTTTTACTGCCTCCTAAACAATTCCTACAATATATATAAAATAATAAACAAATTTCTATTTATATAATTTATATCTTAGAAATATCTTCTAATTTATAGCAGAGAGTTTTCGAATTATTATTTCCCGAATTATTTCGAATTATATATAGTATCGTAGTATAGTATTACAGTATACTCGAAAGCTTCTCAAATTCGAGAATCAAAAGAACGAAACAATAATACCGCTTTTATTTCCACGTTTATTGGCCTTATCGTGTCGTTATCCGAATATGATATGATCGGGCTCGTTAAATCGATCGCAATGTTAAACGAAAATGCACGAAACGAATGGAAGGATCTAAAATTGCTGGAGTGATCGTTTCTTAAAATTCAACGAGCGTTGCAGCACCGAAAATCCAGCTCTTCGAAAACATTGGCGAATCATGTGCCGCTCGAGGAGGCTAGAAGAAGAAGACTGCCCTCGGAAATTACCCGGACTCGAATTGAATTATTCAAAGAGAGAAGGTTCGAGGGAGAGGAGAGCGGGACGGATCTCTCTCAGCGATACTTTCTCTGGTCGACAAAGAGCGTGGACACTGTTGGTGTCTGTGGACGGAGCGAGAGGGTGGAAAAAGACACTCTGTTCACTGGAGCCAAAAGGAGAACTGAAACCGCGAACATAGAGCGAGGGGGAAGGGTGAATAAAGAAAGATGGAGACAAAAGGGTGAAGAGAGAAAATTTTGACGAAAAAGTCGCGGTGAGAGAAGGGTGGAGAGACAACTATAGCGAGAAAATGACGAAGGGACAGAGATAGAGAGAGGAAGATAGAAGCAGAAGGGTGAAGAGTGTAATGGTTGACCAGGAAATTATGATGAGAGAAAGATGGAG
>NW_017094141.1:0-916 GCF_001483705.2 Eufriesea mexicana
ATATCATTTGAAACTATATATAATTTATAATATAATATAAACAATATAATGAATAGCATATAATAAATAACATAGAGTGTAGTATAAGAATAAACAGAATATTAATAAGAAGATAAATTATACTGCTTTTGTTTCTAACTTTTTTTCTAATAAATTGAGTAAACTTAATTTAAAGTGAGAATATACGAGAAAGAATTTTTTAATTGAGAATATTAGAGGGTGGCCATGTTTGTTCTAGCCTTTGAACTTGTACTATTGCCCGATTATAATAATTTGTGAACCCATTATTCACCTAATTAGAAGTGATTAAATGTATATCCGTGTTCTACATTTATTTACATACGCACTATTATTTACATCAATGTCAACACAAATATCATCACGTCAACATCAACATCGACATGGACATCGACGCCGTCATCGACATCGCCATCGACATCAACGTCAACATCAACATCAACATCAACATCAACATCGACATCGGCATCGACATCAACACCAACACCATTATCACCACTAATATCATCAAGCCAACGCCAACATCAGCATCAACGCTATATCAACACGTTAACGTCATTAGTCAACGTTCAACATTCAGCATTCCACGTTTCTTAATCAACATTCCGCATTCTACATTAAATATTTAATTGAAGATTTAATGTTTAGTGTTTAATCTTCAATGTCCAATATGTAATATTCATTGTTTAATGGACAATGTACAGTATTTAGTATTGCATACCTCATATTTTTATGTTAAGTGTAATGTTAAATAATGTTATATAAACCGAATATGAAAACGTTTTTCCACATGCGAACCCTCTTAAGTGAATACTGATGACGACAGCAGAATTGCCGGTGTAATTGTCAGCACATCAACACTAAACGTCAACACAAAAACAATCAACACTAAAGCAGG
>NW_017094142.1:0-916 GCF_001483705.2 Eufriesea mexicana
CTTAACCTAACCAACCGTAGGAAAACTGAACATAACCTGCCGCGGCCACTACTCCTTGCCTCCGCATAGCCAAGCCGAATATAGTACAGCACAGTCGATAACAGAAATCCACCGAATTACAGTGCATAGCACGAAAGTCGAAGCTATCCCAGCCAAACTCAACCTAACCTAACCTAACCAAACGTAACCTAACCGAACCCAACTTGACGCGACCGTTATTACTCGAATAACCAGAGTCGAGCTGCGCATAGTAGAGCAATGTAGAGCGCAGACGTCCACCGCATGGGAGTGTGCAGCACAAAAGTCGAGGATATCCACACCAAAGCAGGCCTAACCTAACCTAACCTTACGTAGAATAACTCATCGCAACGTGCAGCGAACACTCCTGCTGGCATTCCCAGATCCAAGCAGAATATAGTAGAGCACAATAGATCACAGATATCGACCGAAGAACAGTGTATAGCACGAAAGAGCGTGCTATGCTATCCGAACTTAGCCTAACCTAACATAAACAAGCGTAATATAACTAAACGTAGCGTGTCACGAAGTCTGTGGCTCGCAACCCCAGCGTCGAGTAGAGTACGGCACAGCAATGTACAGCGCGGAAATCCACCGAATGGCAGTGTATAGTTCAAAAGCCAAAGCAGCCTATTGTAACATAGGCAAACGTAATACAAACAGACGTGACATAAGTCATCCTAACACGACGGGACCGCTATTGCTGGCCTCCACAGGGACAAGCGGGGAATGCTAGATTACAGCAGAGCGCAGAAATCCACCGCATTGCAGTGTAGAGCACAGAAGTCGAAAATATCCCGACAAAACCTGGCCCAACCTAATACATAGGAACGTGCTGTAACTCGACATAACGTGACGAGGCCATTATAGCTGGCCTTCCAAGAGGCAAGCAGAATGT
>NW_017094143.1:0-917 GCF_001483705.2 Eufriesea mexicana
AGTCGCGAGGATGTAAACACGCCGTGGCTTCTTTCCTCGAACGCACGATACACACTACGTCTTTACCCGTCCTACGACTCCAGGAAATTTCATTCAAATCCGATCTTCCCCGCGAAACAGCAAATTTGCGAATAATCGATTACATTGGGTGTGTATAATTTAGTAAATCGTTTACCACCAACGCCATAACCCGTCTCACCTTTACGCGAGCCTATTTCCGACGATTTTTGTCGCGTGTTCGGTTTCGCTGCTCGCTACACGCACGTATCTCGAGGCGAGCGTGCATGCGTGGCACGGTGTGCGGTGCGTGGGTGCGTGCGTGCGTACGTGCACACGTCTGCAGCGGGATTCTTCGTTCACCGCGCTTTCTTCGGTGTAGGAGGGCTCGGATTCAAGCGCCTCCCACCATATATACGACACGCTACTCGTGTACGAAACGAGCGGCTCGCGGTACGTGCGTTCACGCACAGTGCTCTTATCCCACTCTCTGTGTCTCTCTTTCCTCTAACGCGTCTCTCCTACCCTCTCTCTCCTTCCCCTTCTCGTTTTTTACCACGACGCTGCACGCTTCTTCCTTCTCCCTCGCTCTCCCACTCGCCCCGTCCTTCTCTCACCCTACCCCTTTGACTCCTTTTTTTCCCGCCTTTTTTCTTGCCCCCACCACCGCGGTTCCGCGTTCCGCTACACAGCCGACGAGGCACGGAGCGTGTGTACACGTGCGATATCGCGTCGTGGTATCTACTTTTGTTGCATGCCTTCGCTATCTCCGTCCTGCCTCCCCCCTCGCGCTTTTTGCTCCTCCTCCCCCGCGGTGTTTCCATTTCCCGCGTCGCGACGCGTCTCCCTCTCACTCTGACACTCTCTCCCTCTCGCTCGCTCGCCGTTTCTCTCTCTCTCGCTCTCTTTCTCTCTCTCTC
>NW_017094144.1:0-918 GCF_001483705.2 Eufriesea mexicana
CAGTACTGTGATCATTCCTGTGCTGAGTACTCTTACGTCAACTGTTAACGTCTTCAGCGATAACGGGTCAATCGTTTGCCACTCAAGAATCGCAAAGGAACTTAAATCATCTCTGATCATATCAATCCAACTGCAACAGTGTTCTGTTAATGAATGCACTAGAAACAGTACCTACAGTTACGAATATCTGAGGTCACAACCGATCTACTCATTGATTATTTGATATATTGGTTGTTAAATGCAAGTTATCGGTGACCTAGATAGTTCAACGTCTGAAGCATTGCTACGATGGCAATAGTCAGTACTGTTTCATCAGTTGTTAATGTCACGAGCGATAATGTGCCAGTCCTATGGCATTCTGGAATTGCTGTAGAATCGAACATCGTCAATGAAGAGTTTAATTCAACGGCTACAGTGCCCCGTTGATGGATGTACTACGTACCGTGCTGTCAATTGTAAATATCTGTATCCATAAACGTACTATGCAGTTATTATTCCAGAGTTGCTGTTATACTTAAACTATTAGTGGCCAAATTAGTCAAACGGCTATAGAACTGTGATGTTGGCTGTACTAGGTAGGGTCTCGTTATTTGTTTACATCTCGAACGAGAATTGGCTCACCCACGTCATTCTAGAATTGAAATATGATATAAAACATCACTTAATGGATAAATTCAACGTCTGCAGTGCTCTAATGGTGAATGCACCAGCTACCGTACTGGGAATTGTAAATATATCTATGCATATATGTTGTATACAGTGGTCATTCAGGAAATGTCATGGAGATTAGAAAATCATTCAACTGACCCATCTAACGGATACAGTGCCATATTGGTGGATATTCTGATATGTATACTCTCTGTTGCATGTATCTCTAGCCATAACCGCACATTACATTGATTACTCCGAATTTCTGTT
>NW_017094145.1:0-917 GCF_001483705.2 Eufriesea mexicana
ATATTAGAGCACAGCAGCGCGCACAAATCCTTAGAAGCTCAGTGCGCAGCACAATAGACGAAACTACCCAATCCTAACCTAACCAAGCGTAGCATATCCAAGCGCAACGTAACTCAGCCTAGCGTGCCGAGACCACTATTGCTGCCCTCCCCAGAGCCAAGCAGAACACGTTGGAGGAGTGTCTACCGCAGAAATGCACGGAACCGCAGTGCAAAGCACAATAGTCGAAGCTACTCTAACCTAGCGTAACCAAACGTGACATAACCGAACGTTGCTTAACTGAACCAAACGTGCCGTGACCATTATTACTTGCCCCCTGGGCCAAGCAGAATGTACTAGAGCACAGTAGAGCGCAGAAATTCGCCGAATGGCAGTGTATAGCACAAAACTCAAAGCCACCTAACCTAACCTAACATAACATAACCAAACATGGAATAAATAAACCTAACGTGCCCCGAACACAATTGCTGGCTTCCCCAGAGCCATGCAGAACGTATTAGAGCACAGAAGATCGCAGGAATTCAACGTATACCAGCGTACAGCACACAAGTCAAAGCTATCCTTTTAACTCTTCCTAACGCGCCGGGATCTATATCGCTGCCCACCTCAGAGGCAAGCAGAACATATTATAGGAGAGTAGAGCGCAGAAATCCATGTAACCACAGTGCGTAGCACAATAATCGAAGCTGTCCTATCGTAACATATCCTACCGTAACTTTACCAAACGAAGCATAACACGGCCTATCGTGCCGAGACCACTTTTTCTTTCCTCCGCAGAACCAAGCAGAATATACTAGAGCACAGCAGAGTACAGAAGTCCACCAAATAGCTGTGTCTAGCACAAAAGTCGAATATATCGTAACCTAACTTGACACAACCTATCCTAACCGATCGTGGAATACCTAACCTAACTAGCC
>NW_017094146.1:0-919 GCF_001483705.2 Eufriesea mexicana
CAGGCCAGCACCATAGGACACAGCCCACCATAGGAACCGCAACAGACTAGACCGAAGACAACGGAGCCCTCAATATAAAAACATCAAGGATACTTGTGACCAACAAATTTTCAAATCTATAAACCTCTGTGGGGGGATCTCCACACCGATCAGATTAATAGAATAATACATGCTATCTCCAAAATAAAAATAGATGCAACTAGATATTACTGTAATTAAAATAAAAATTCTAATAAATACATATGCGAAGAGTGAGGAAAAGACTCACCAGTGACATTGAGTATGATATGCTGAACATTATTGCACTTTCGATTCACAGCCAAGTAAGTAGCCTCGCACTTGTAAAGACCTTCGTCCTCCAGCTTCACGTTCGGGATCTTCAAGTAAGTCTTGGACGAATTCGTCGTGTACTCTATGTTGGACCTGAACAGAAACAATCGCGAAACGTCAATACGAGATAAAACAACAACCGGAACGTGCGTAAATATTTGCACGTATAGGTGGAGCTAATTATTGTAGAAATCAGATAGAATAACAACTGCAAACAACGATATTCTTATTTGCGAACAGATTATATGTACGCTTCACTGTCATTCATATGAGACATTTGCAATCCCATTAGCATGCGCTAATGAATAGAACAATGAAACGGATCAACCTGTTCGCTATGCTGTTAAATCGATACCGCTTTACTTACGCCAGTAAGGAAACAATAGGATTAGGATGTATACCATACAATCGCATATTCTATTTACCTGATACCATTGCAGTGGCACATCCATCATTGTCGATAGAGCTGATGCAATACGTCTGACAGATCGTCAAAATCGTTCAATTTCGTTGTAATATGGATAAACAGTCTTCTCGTAAATAAATTATTTAGCGAGATTGAAAGAACGAACGACAGGAATGAACGGTG
>NW_017094147.1:0-919 GCF_001483705.2 Eufriesea mexicana
AAAGTTTTGATTTAATGCCACACCAGTTTTACAGGAATTACCCGAGGTGCCGTGATGAATTTTCTATTATGCGATACATATAATGTTGAAGTATTATCTGCAATAGACAGATGACATGTCAATTACAACGGAGGTCACCATTGAATTAACGATGATAATAATACAAATTTCTAAATATTAAATTATATTTATTTCTATTAATCTGGGTGCGCTGGTCACCGGTGACCCC
This sequence comes from Eufriesea mexicana, assembly GCF_001483705.2. Classification (NCBI taxonomy): domain Eukaryota; kingdom Metazoa; phylum Arthropoda; class Insecta; order Hymenoptera; family Apidae; genus Eufriesea; species Eufriesea mexicana. The sequence continues at coordinate 230 of NW_017094147.1, forward strand.
CGTGGCACCATCGCCGAGTTGAATGCCGGTCATCGGTGCCCCCCATGGTGTTCTCTACAGGAACACTTCGACCATCGTGTCCCAACAGTGCCTAAAAATATCCCACAATATTATACACTCTCATATAACAATAACTATATATGTACTCCGATATAATATACGTACTCTGATACAACAGCTATACGCGAAAATGAAATTTACAGTATCACGTGAAAAATCGAATCGTCGAAATACATTATGAAAACTTTTCAAAGGTCGGTGCATATCGTGCGTATCGTCGACGAGAATCGACCATTTGTCGAATTCCACGAAACTCCGCGAGTTGAACAACAATTCCATGAATAAATACAGAGTGAATCAGTGTACACGAAGCATGGAATCAATTCGTAATCCGAAATATGAATTTATCGGATTGCTCATGAACGAAAATAAAACTGGAAATAAAAAACAGAAAATCAGAAAAAAAAGGGAAAAAAGAAAAATCAGAGGAAACAAAGGTGAGCACGTAGTGCAGCATGAAATCGAATAACAGTTCGTGAAGCTCGGCCGAAAAATTCGAAAGCCGTGGAGAGCTATCAGTTCCAAGAGCTTTAAACGTTTCTCACCACCCCGGGAAATCGAGAATCTGTTTGCGTGATTTCGGACGGTGTATTCCTGTTGTCAAAACAGAAAATGACACCGAATTTCCCG
>NW_017094148.1:0-919 GCF_001483705.2 Eufriesea mexicana
ACGAGCTGAAGTACCAGTGCTGTCCGGAGCCTTACATCGACGTCACCTTCACCATACAGATCCGCAGAAGGACCCTGTACTATTTTTTCAACCTGATCGTGCCGTGCGTGCTGATATCGAGCATGGCCCTCCTGGGGTTCACTCTGCCGCCAGATTCCGGAGAGAAGCTCACCTTAGGTAACGTAACTCGTAGCATGCCTTGCCTGCCAGTATTACACCAGCCAGACGATACACCATGTTCTTTTCGTTTCTATTCTTCCGTTCACTATCACGCGTTTCTTTCATTTCGGACGAACCGCTACGAAGGTTGATCGTTTGAGTGCCATGAAGCGACATCTCGTTACTCGGATTTTATGTCCCGCCGTATCGGCACACGGTGTACAATCGATGGCGCGCTCGAGTTCTACCGCAGCTCTCTTGCACGCTTGTACTCGAGTCAAACAGAGTGCGATCGTGTCGTCCGGCTGAAATAAGCTACGTCGTAAATGGGAATAAACTCGATTGTCACATTTGAGATATGTTAGCATGAAACGAAACAGGAACAATCGCGTTGTTTTGATTCCACGTCGAAGAGTGTCGATAAATCGGGACGCGACTAGATTCTTTCATGGCGTCAAGTCAGTTTCATTTATAGCCTATCTAGGAGAGACACGATCTCGATATTCGGCAGTTTTCGACGTAAATCGACAATCTCGGTCTTATTGATATCTCAGATGGACAGAACTCGGTCACCGAAATAAGTTCGTCCATTACTCTTCACCTTTCGTTAATATAAATGGATATAGGATTGCAATATTTCGATTTTGCGTCGAATAGTGCATTTAAACAGGGTCACGATTTCGAATTCGTGCGATAACGCGTTCGAATTTCATCGCAGCGCCATCTCAGTCCCGCTGATACCTCGGGTAACCAGAACTCG
>NW_017094149.1:0-919 GCF_001483705.2 Eufriesea mexicana
ACACGTTCGTCGGAAACCATGCTGCTCGCATGCATGCAGAAGGTAATACGGCCAAATAATAAAAACAACGCTATTATGGAGCTCCGTGACCAATGGCTAGTCGCCGGCTCGCGGCGTATCTATTAGGCTTGCCGTCTAGAATCGGATAATACCCGTCCCTTAGCGTTCGCTACGAGTTCCACTGCGACGACTATATTATACTCAGTCGTCGTAAACACGGTACTGGCAACGAACGCATCTTCATAGAGGTTACTGATTGTTTAGCAACTTGCTAATGCGTTCAATGACATTGAATTGCCATGCAACCAAGTACAAACGTGCAACTACGCAACCTTAGCATTTGAGCAGTAATATCTTGGCGAGGAGAGATCCGACAATATTACTTGTGGGATCTATATAAATGGTAAAGCCGTACACTTGCGTCCTTCGATCGAATCTTCGCTTAGACATTTTTGTGGTGGGAGGCGGAGACGGGCTTTCGGTGAAAAGATTGGGGAAGACTTAGGAATCCTGTTTCTTTTAGAAATTTATTCCTGGGCACCAAATTGGGGAAAATTAGACTACTGTTGTAACCCCAAGGCACGTAATATACGGGTTTTGACTGCTAGGTAATTGCTATCCGAGAAAATTATCCCATTGTAATCCGAACGTATTTGCTATTACTTTAAAGGCCAGATGGAGCTTTACTTCTTCTTATTCATTATGAATGGTGCGTGTTAATGGAATTGCATCCAGTGTATATTCTACCGCATAAACTTTTTTATTAGTACCATGCCGCAGGTATTCTCTTCATTTAGTCTGAAATTACTAGGAAACGAGAAATTGCCCATTAACTTTCATAGTGAGGCTTTTGCGGTTCTATGTGCCGTAATTGAACGTAATGCAAAAGAGCTATTTTTTTATTGAAATAACCAGTGTT
>NW_017094150.1:0-920 GCF_001483705.2 Eufriesea mexicana
CATTTGTCCGTTCGTTCGTGTCCGGAATTTTGATCCATTTGTTTCGATCGAATTGCCTCGTCTGTTCGCGATATTTGCCTCCATTCGCCCAATTTTTCGCGACATGATTTTCCACACCTCGCGATCCAACATCCCCTACCTACTCTTCTTTGTCACGGAACGCCACCGTTCCAGGGACAATTCATACTCCTCCACATTCGTTTTCGTTATGTTCGGTAATAACGAACCAAACTGGCCAGGCGTTTTGTTCTGCAATAATATTTCACTGCGTGCGAACCGGTGCGAGCGCCATCTACGTTGCGCATGAATAACTGAAGGGTCAGAAAATCCCTAGATTTCCCTGGTTACTATCTATCCAGCGCCAAATTATATTTATATTTATTTATTTATTTATTTGACGGGTAAACACCATTCGTAAAGAAATAATACAATAAAATAGAAATAAATAAAGGAACTAACGGTAAAAATAAGACTAAAAGGAGCACAAATACATTTAAATTTCCAATATGGGAGAAATAATTAATATCACGAGTCAAATGTATTATTAGGTTCATGATAACAAATTCTTTGTTATTGTATAGTATGTGACAAAATGGTAGCTTATATACCCCACTACTAATAATAATATTAATACCATAGTTTTTGGTGTTTCTTGGAACTTAACCTTTCTTAATAATATGAAAAGAGTTTCTATGCAATTTTAATTTTTCCTACAAACTTCATCTATTTATACGAAAAATAAATAATAGAAAATGATAGCCCAGATACGAAGGAAACAAAGTAAAGATCGTTAACCTGTTAGACAAATTCAACAAATTTCTCTACGTCCACAATTCTAGAACCTTCGTCAGACATGGCCATCGAATAGAAAGTACACCAAGCTGACACCTGGTGGCCAGAAGGAGAAACAAAGCAGAGCG
>NW_017094151.1:0-899 GCF_001483705.2 Eufriesea mexicana
CTCTCTCTCTCTCTCTCTCTCTCTCTCTCTCTCTCTCTCTCTCTCTCTCTCTCTCTTTCTCTCATCCATTTTCCCAACGCGAATAACGGGAACAATTAAGAGTCGTTGAACAATTCTGCGTGATAAAAATCAAACATGGAAGTTTGAAGGAAACCAGCAGACTCGTCGGCCACGAGAACGATGAGCCACGATGTGTTAACGGCCCCGGCTTATTTCATATTTTCCAATACACGTCGTAAAAACTGCGAACTCTCTTTCCGTTGCAACTTTTTAAATTAATGCCCGCGAACAGCGGCGCCGCTGGCGCCAACTACCGTGCCCCAGCGTTACTACGCTTCGCTGGAACCCCTGCTTCAAGTTCTACGCCTATGAGAACAAATGCAAAACCGTACGAGCGATATTAATGAATTTGCAATTTTCAACTGAAAAGGACTCATTTGTTCGTTTTGACGTTTCGTCCTTTGCATTCTGAATATGGAAACGGGGATGTATCGGTAATCATATTTGAATACTAACGCGTGTACGCGAGTACAAAATTTGATATGCGTCTCGATGTCAGTGTATCCTTTTTCCTCTCGGAATGCATAATTATTTCGTAGTTAGCGTGATTCTCATAATTGCACTCGGTTTCATAACTTTGTATTTACGTAGAATGCAGGTATTAACGATATGGTGCTCAAGTTTGGAATATCAGTGTCAATAATATATTGTAGAGACATGGCTGGTGGTTAAATAATATAGAACTATTTATTAGTAATAAAATAATAATACACTGTGCGGTGACGATAAAGGTTACGAATATAGATATATATACTCTATTACAACTACAACTTAACAACACAATTACAACTCGACTGTTTCAACTGAACTTGTTAATCCGTGTGTTTAGGATTAAACCA
>NW_017094152.1:0-918 GCF_001483705.2 Eufriesea mexicana
TGGGTGCGATACGACTGGCATCGTCCCTTTCGGTCGGTCCGAAGCGACGCGACTGGAGATCTTTTTTCAATACCTCGATAAATAACGTTATGACATGTACATATTTATTCACATTTCTACACGGTTTCATTCATCTAACATATTACAATGTCATTTTCATTAATTTCTCAATTTTGGAGTTTTATCACTTATACACTTATTTTCAATAGATATGAAAGATCTTATTTTCACGTAAAAATGTCTTTGCTATTCGTCAGTTGAATGTCCCAAACAATATTCTTTTGTTAGCGTCGACGTGAACGGAGATCGTCCTCTCAGTCAGTACGCACCGACACGACTGGCGCTCGTCCCCTTCGGCCGGTTGGAAGCGATACGACTGGCATCGTCGCATTCAGTCGGTCCGAAGCGACACGCCTGGAAATCTTTCGATAATGACTAGATAAATAGCGTTATGACCCATACATATTTTTACAATTTTCAACACGGTTTCATTCATTCTAACCTACTACAATGTCTATTTCTTTAATTTCTCAATTTTCGAATTTCATCACTTACACACTTATTATCATTAGATATGATGAATCTTATTTTCGCGTAAAAATGGCATTGCTATTCATCAGTTGAATGTTGGAAATAATTTTTTATTGTTATCATCGGCCGGAGCGGAGATCGACCTTTCAGTCGGTCCGAACCGACATGGCTGGCGTTCGCCCCTTTGGCCGGTTGGAAGCGATTCGACTGGCATCGTGCCTTTCGGTCGGTCCGATGCGGCACGACTTGACATCTTAGTTAATAACTCGATAAATGGCGATATGACATATACACATTTTGAGAGTTTTCTACATGGTTTCATTAATTCTAACTTATTATAATGTCACTTTCATTAATTTCACAATTTTCGAATTTTTTCAATTATAC
>NW_017094153.1:0-920 GCF_001483705.2 Eufriesea mexicana
AAAAATAAAAAAAAAAAAAAAAAGAAAAAGAAATATATTTATATGGAATATAAAAAGAAACTTCTCGATACGTAAATTGGCTTTCATCGCTATCTCCGAGTTGCCGTTTGTTACCGTGGCCCATCGCCTCGCTGAATGCATCTTTAAGTTTCCTAATTCCCGCGTTCAACTTCACCGTCGCGGTAGGACGATGAAAATTTGCAGAACGGAATAACGTCATCGCCTTAACAAACTTTCCTCGACCGTTTCCTTTATTTCCCTCGATTGGAGGAGAGCCGCGGCGCGTTCGGTGTCTCCGGCTGTAAAGCGCGCGCCGCGGCGCGTCTCGGCGCCCCGACTTGCACAGGGAACGAGTGGAATCGCTCGAGAGAAGAGCTCGCCAAGCTTTTACTCCGTACTTCATTACGACTTAATTCACATCCGCAAGAAACTCTTTCGCGCCTCCAGCGGGAACCCTCGGTCCCTCCGTCTTTACTTCGTGAAGAGTGAAAGTGAGAAGAGGAATGGAGGAGAAAGAAAAAAGGAAAAGAACAAAGTACGCGAGTCGCTTGGCTGAATCGTCCGCCTGAAACCGCGCAAAAGTGGTATTACTTATTTTCCGCGATTATGTTAATTTTCCTCTCCTTCACGTTCAGCGCGATGAAAGATGGCGAGTTCGTTCCGCGCCGATTGAATATGAAAATATACCGTGCGAGGTACGTGCATTATTTAGGATTCTAATGTAATTTTTGAATCGTGCACACTCGAATAAGAAACTTCGAGATTTCGAAACCTTTGCAAGTTTAGAAACTCGGAGCGATCGTGTTAACGTAGGCGATTCGAATTGAATAAATGTAGCCAGGAATTTTCACTTTTAATAATTCCAAGCAGCTTTCGTATGTTGGTACTGCAGAAAGCATTGTCTCTTGGTTGATGAACGA
>NW_017094154.1:0-921 GCF_001483705.2 Eufriesea mexicana
GGTCTACAAACGTCACCTATGCCCGACATCCGCATTAATTGTTAATCCGTTCTGTCAACAATCGCGCTATCGTGGCTAGTTAGGCCAGGCTCGCCTTAATCCGCAGTTAAAACAGAGCTGGACACTGACCGATGGTTCGGTAGGCTAGCCTCTGCGTCCGGTCGCTCCGGCTCCACGAGATCTCTAGATCCAGATTAATTACTCGGGTGTTCGCGTGTCTCTAGGACAGAAGGTAGATAAATCGCGGTTGACTACCGAAACCGTTACACCGACGGGGCTGCCCAGGAGGAAAAAAAGGAGAGAGGCGAGAAGAGAGGAGAGAGACTGGGGTCGGTGATCGTTAAAACCGTAAAATCGACACATGGGGTCGTAGCAATCGGTCGTAGCCGGCAGAGATCAATAATTCGATCACGATATAAATTCGACGGTGGGGGAGGGGATCGTTTCTCATCCGCTGGGGTCGCAAACACGCTTCGTGGATGGGGTTGAAACCGATCGCCCTTTTTTCTTTTTTTTCATCGATCACTCTTCCCGCCCGATGCATCGCTTGCCACTCGCGTCTCTGGAATCTAATTTCAGCGGCGGCACGTTGAAAGTATATCGAGAAAATGTGACGTAACGTCGATACTTCGCGCTTAATAATTTCTGTTTCACCCTCTGTGCGGGCCTGTCGGTTATTGTTGTTCAGCCCGACCACTTTTTACACCCATTCGCGTTCCGAGGCTACGGCCCTGACGTTGCTTGGCTTTCATGACGCTTGCATGCAAATTAACACGTTGACTGCCAATTACCAGATATTTCGTAGGTTGTTTACTTGCCTAGAACACCTACTACGAATTATCTCGTCCCTTCGTTATTTGTCATATTTGTACAGCTACGAGGAAACCCGTATAATTAATTAATTAGTATAATTCAAAAAGA
>NW_017094155.1:0-921 GCF_001483705.2 Eufriesea mexicana
TTTTTTTTAAAACTTGCTTTTTTGGAATGTCCCCAGGCTGTCAGGAATTTTTTTTTTTTGGTCACATTTCCGATAACAATTTAATAGCTTCATAGTTATCCTTATTGAATCGCGTGATTCTTAATCGACTGCTAAAGTACTCGACCATTTATATGAAACAGTTATTTCGTTATTTTATAAAATATTTAAATTATGTATTTTTTCTCGGTATCTTTAAATATCTGACGCGTAATTATTGCTGCTGGTAATTGTTTATTTTTTTATTGATCGGAATTAAACGAAGAGTTATTATTTTTGTGAATTTAAAAAGGTCGTTTAACCCCGAATAATTTCGCAATATATTCCCCCATGCTGTATTATTCATGTATCCGAAAAATGGACATCGTCACGCAAGAGAACAGCCATATTTCCAGCTTTTCTTATCGCGAGAATCGCCAGGACCCTCGATAGCCGGTGCCCACGATTTCCATCGCACTCGGAGCATGATCGCGACTAGGTGAACTATTCCAGAGGCACACACGGGCAGGACCAATCAGACGAAGTTGAACGTATAACCGAGTTTCCAATAGTGACCGATATGAGGTCAAATAACTTACGTTAGTTTAGATCCAGTCAAACTTCGTTATGGAAAGTTTGCCAACGTTCTGCGCGCGGAAACAGACACGGAGAACAGGGTAGAGCGAGAGATAGGGGTGGAAAGACGACGGAGATAGGGTGGAGAACGGAATCGAGGGAAACGGAGTCTGAACGTCTAGATCTCGAAATAAATATGACAAGGCGTATCAGAAATGATCGAGCACGCGCCGTTCGAAACTCTGTTTGCACTAATTTATTTGCTCCGCCGACCTCGTCGAAGACTTCGCAGTGGTATCGCGGAATGATAATACTCCACTCGTTTCGCGTTCGTTCGCCGCCATCTCT
>NW_017094156.1:0-921 GCF_001483705.2 Eufriesea mexicana
ATAATGTAATTTTTTGTTTTTAATTTGAAAGATTGAAATATCTTTAATCTATTAAATGAAATATTATTTTTCAAATCATTTAATACCATTTAACTTAATCGTGAATATTGCTTCATTCCTTTAACTACGTGGAAGTCAATTAGGTGTCTTATTTCCGCCAACCATTTTGTCCAATTAACGTTGCCTGTTGGTATTACGTTTCTCTTGAAATATTACTAAGATAGTCCTTTCTTGTAATTAGTTTCTTTCTGAAACTCCCTACTTAATTATTCCTTATTTTAATTTCCCTTAATTGCATTTTAGTCGATCAAGAATAATATCGGAAATACAGTGCTTAGAAAGAAGTTAATTGTTTAGAGGGATTCTTGGAACATTAGTACCAAGTTTGCTTTATCGACTTCGTCGAAGTTTGCTTTCTTGGAATTGAAATTTCCGTTATCAAAGCTACTTCATCTTTGAGTTGTAATAGTCTCTGAAGTTTTATACAGTCTATGACCTCATTCTATGAATTTTGTATGTCAATAGCAATGAAGCATGCAACCGTAGGACACATAGTAGAATATCTGGGTGTAGACCAAGTAATCTGTAAATAAACGATTATATTAATTTATGAATATATCATTGACACGTTAATATAGAAATTAAAATTTATTGTAATTTATTTCATATTTAATACTTTATATTCCATATTTAATTTCGAATATCCAATATTTTATATAATTATATATTTCTTTATTCCCATTATTGCACTATAATTGTAATTTCATCAATCTACAGGAGTACCTCAGTCACATGTACATTTCCAACATATATACACGAGACATGAATTCTGAGGGAACACGTTATCTGCAAACTTAGTTACACATATATGAATACGAATTATATCTTATATATTTGAATAATATAAAATTTATTACTTGT
>NW_017094157.1:0-922 GCF_001483705.2 Eufriesea mexicana
GTGGACTACTGCGCTCTATTCTTCTCTAGTATGTTCTGCTTCGCTCTGTGTAGGCCAGCAGAGGTTGTCTCGTCACGTTAGGTTGAGATAAATAACATTTGGTTATGGTTCGCTTGGTAAGGTTAGCATAGGACAGCTTTGACTTTTGTTCTGTACACGGCAATTCGGTAGATTCCTGTGATCTACGTTGCTCTACTATGCTCTGCTAGACTGTCGGAATGATAGCAATAGAGCTCGTGGCACTTCAGGTTACGGTTATGTTACGTTTGGCCATGCTATGTTGTGCTAAGTTTGGATAGGGTGGCTTTGTCTTTCGTGATATACCCAGTTATTCTGTGGATTCCTGCGTTCCACTGTGCTCTTCTCTAATCTGCTAGACCCTGTGGAGGCCAGCAATAGTGGACGCTGCATGTTACGTTGTGTTTGCCTACGTTTTATTAGGATACGTTAGTTTGAGTTATGCTTGCATTTCTGTTACTTCTCTGCTGTACACTTCGATTGTATGGATTTCCGCGCTCTACTCTCCTATAATATGCTATCAATGGCGCCGTGGAGGCCAGTAACAGCGGCCTTGGCACGTCAGGCTGAGACGGGCTGCATTCCGTTTGGTTACGCTTGGATTGTTGCCGAATGGATAACTTCGAACTTTGTGCTATACATTGCAATTCGGTCGGTACCTGTGCGCTGCATTGCTCTACTGGCATCGGCTTGAATCTGGGGAGGCCAGCAGTAGCTGTCGTGGCATGATCGGATGAGCCTGGCTACGCAAGGTTAGGACAGGTTGGTCCTGACGAAGGACCCGGTCGCGGCCCCGGTCGTAGCCGGGATGGACGCAGATGCCACCTGATCTCTCGTCATAGGTAGGCGCGAGAAGCGAGCGCAGCGGCAGGCGGCCGCTGCCCCGCAACTGCCCGCGAGGGTG
>NW_017094158.1:0-922 GCF_001483705.2 Eufriesea mexicana
AGCTGTATATATTCTAACCAAACGTAGCCTATCCTGACCTAACCAAACGTAACCTACCTCTAGCTATCTATCCACGAACACCACTGCTCTTCTCCTCAGATTCGAGCGGAGTATGGTAGAGAAATATACAGCGCGGGTATTCACCGTGTAGCAGTGTACAGCACAAAAGACAAAGATACGCAAACCCTACCTGACCTAGTCAAACCCAACCAGTCGTAGCCAAACCCGAAACAGCGTGCCGAGACAACAATTGATGCGCTTCCCAGGGACGAGCGGAACATACCAGAGCACACTAGAGCACAGAAATACACGCAACAGCAGTGTATAGCACAAAAGTTAAAGCACCCCTATCATAATATATACAATCTTAACTTAAGCAAACGTAACATAACTAAACCTAACGTACCGCGGCCGCTATATCTGGCCTCGCCGGAGTCGAACCGAAGTTACTGGGGAAAAGTAGAACGCAGAAATCCATATATTCGCGGTGTGTAGCACAAAAGTTGTAGCTGCCCAAAGCTAACCTAGAGCTGCGCTCCACAGTGCCTAGAAGAGCATACTAGAGCACACTGGAGTACAGAAGCCCAACTAATAGCAGAGTATCGCACAAAAGTCAAACACATCCTATCCTAACATATCCAAACTTAACATAACCAAACGTAAAATGACTCAAGCTAACGTAACGCGACCACTACTCCTGGCGTCCGCAGGGTCGAGTAGAACTTACTAGAGGACTGTAGAGCACATAGATATATAGAATCGCAGTGTATGGCACAATAGGTAAATCTATCCAAACCAAGCCCAAGCTAACGTAACCTAACCAAACGTAGCCTACCCCGAAGTATCGTGCCGCGACCATTATTGGTGGCTTCCCCAGGGCCAAGCGGAATATAGTGGAGCACAGACGAGCGCAGAAATTCAC
>NW_017094159.1:0-923 GCF_001483705.2 Eufriesea mexicana
ACTGTATATCACAGTAATCGGCGGCGTTGCAATGTAAAGCACAAGAGAATAGATATACAAACCTAACCTGGCCTAACCTTAACTACCCAAACGAAGCCTATTTCAGCATAGGATGCCCAGACCGATATTGCGGTATTTACCAGAGCCAAGCTGTACATATCAGATCACAGTGGAACGCAGGAGTCTACCGAGTAGAAGTGTATAGCACAAAAGTTGCAGACATCCTCTGCTAACCTCACCAAACGTAAGCTAACTCAAAGTAATGCGCAGCGACCGCTATTGCTGGTCTTCCCAGGGTCGAGCGGAGCATATTAGGGCACAGTATAGCGCAGACATCCACCGCATTTCAGTGCGCAGCGCAAAAGTCAAAGATACACTATCCTCGCCCAAACAAACCTGACCTAACCAAATGTAACCTAACTAAAACAAACGCGCTGCGGCCAATGTTTCAGCCCCACGCCAGAGCAGGATAGAGCATATTAAATCAGAGTAGTGCGCAGAAATCCCCCGTAATGCAGTTTATACCACATAAGTCCAAGTTAACCTAGCCTAACCTTGCCAAGCATAACACAACCAAACGTAACATATCAGAAACTAACGTGCCTGGACCATTGACGCTGACCTCCGCACAGCCAATCAGAGTATACCATAGAACAGTAAAGCGCAGAAATCCACCGCACTGGAGTGCAAAGGACAAAAGTCAAAGTTACACTAACCTAACCTGACAAAACCCAACCGAACCAAACGTAGCATAACACGGCCCAACGTGCCGATATCACTATTGCTGTCTTTCCCAGAGCCAAACAGGCAATATTAGAGCAACGAGGAGTGCAGAAACCCGCCGAATGACAGTATACAGCACAAAAGTCAGAGCAACCCTCTTCTAACCTAACCAATCGTAACTATCACGAAATTAAGCTATC
>NW_017094160.1:0-923 GCF_001483705.2 Eufriesea mexicana
TTGCCTATGATCTGTATGTATGGGTTTGGTTTGGTTACCTTTGACTTTTCTGGTATACGCTGCAATTCTGTGGGTTTCTGCGATCTACTCCCCACTAGCGTGTCCTGCTCGGTTCTGCGGAGGCCAGCAATAGTGGTCGCGGCTCGGTAGTGTGAGTTAGCTTACATTCGGTTTAGTTACGTCTGGTAAGGTATGGAGAGGATAGCTTTGGGTTTGGAGATATATTCTGCCGTTAGGTGGATTTCGGAGCCCTACAGGGCCCCAATATTTTCAGCTTGGCTCTGGTAAGGCCAGTAATAGTGGTCTCAACACGTTATATTCAGTCAGGTTACGTTCGGCTATTTTCCGTTGCCTTGAGTTAGGCTTGTGCACCTTTTACTTTTCTGCTATACACTGCTGTTCTATGGATTTCTGCCTTCTAGTCTCACTAATGCGTCCCGCTTGGCTCTGGGAATTCCGGCAATAGCGGTCTCCGCACGATATGCTGAGTTATGTTACGTTCGGTTATGATACCATTGGTTAAGTTAGGAGAGGATGGGATGGACTTGAATGCTGTAGTCCGCTATTAGGTGGATTTCCGCGCCCAACGGCGCTCTAATGTTCTCAGCTTGGGTCTGGGAGTGATAGCAATAGTGGTCTCGGCAGGTTAGGTTGAGTTAGGTTACGTTTTGTTATGTTCTGTTGGGTTGGGTTAAGTTTCGGGTAGCATCGACTTTTCTGGTATACACAGCGATTCTATGAATTTGTGCGTTCTTCTCTTTGTCTAGTGTGTTCCGTTTGGTTCCGCGGAGGCCAGCAATAGTTGTGGCGGCGCGTATGGTCGAGTTAGGCTACGTTTGGTTATACTACGGTTGAACAGATTAGGAGTGTGTAGCTTTTCCTTCGGGGCTATAGTCTGCTATTAGTTGGATTTCTGCGCCCTA
>NW_017094161.1:0-923 GCF_001483705.2 Eufriesea mexicana
AATAGATCACTCTCGTGGTCGGATAGATCTGTTCACTGATGATGTATATTCCACAGCAATTACAGGACGAGAAATGCTGATATATTATCCCACGTGAAATTAAAAATGACGGCACATAGCTGAGTAAATTTATCATCAGCGTAATGTAGCCGTTGAGTAACTTTGTCCACTGATGACGGAAATTCTAAAGCAATTCTGGAGTAATCATTTTATATTGTGTTTATGGCTTTAGATATTTCCAATTGGCAGTATGGTACTTAATAAGTTCACCAACATAGCACAATAGGCAATGGATTAGTCTGCTCATTGATGGTTTTAATTTTATGTAAACTCTACAGTGACAAATAGAGGTCCACCATTCCTGGAGTTATTAACAATTTACATCACAGTACTGAGTGCACCCAACATCACTGTCATGCAGCCGTTGGACTACATTGTTCACTGATAATGTAAGTTACAAAGTGATTCTGGAATAGCATATGCATTGTGTGGTTACGGCTCGTGACATTTTCACTTGACAGTACGGCATATGGTACAACTTCCAACAGATCACAGTTGCTGATGGATTAATCTGCTCACTATTGATGTATATTCCACACCAATTCTGGAACGAGAAATTCAGATCCCTTATACTTCGAGACATTAGCAAATGACAACGTAGTATTGAGTACAGCCATCATCGCAGTAGTGCAGCCGTTGAATAATTTTGTTCACTGACGATGTAAATTCCCAAGCAATTCTAGAGTATTCTATGTATATTATGGATTTGTTGAGATACATCTAATTGACGGTACGGTAATTATTACATCCACCAATATAGCACTGCAGTCGTTGTATCAGTCTGTTCAATAATGATTTCGATTTCATTGCAATCCTAGAATGACAAAGGACAGGTCCAAAATTCCTTTGGATATTTACATTTG
>NW_017094162.1:0-924 GCF_001483705.2 Eufriesea mexicana
GCTAGATATATTTCTACTTGACAATACGGTACACCGAACAGACACCAACACATGATTGCATACTTTGGACCAATCTATGCACTGATCATTTAAATTCTACAGCAATTCTAGAGTGACAAATGGATAGATCAATTGTCACTTTAGGTATAGACATTTCACAATGCAGTACTGAGTGTAGCTAACTATACAGTGATATTTCCAATGGACTAACCAATTCGAAGATAATCTGTGTCCTTCAGCAATTCTTGAACGGTCAAATGACAAATCAATCATAGCAGGGTATATTAGCATGTGGCAATGCTTCTTATTACAACCGCCAACACGGTACTATCGTCATTGGATTAATCTATTCCCTGGTCGTCAAATCTGTACAGCAATTATACAAAGATAAATGGACAGGTCAATTACCGCTAGAGATACTGGCAAATGGCAATACATTACAAAGAATTGCAATCTACACATTAATACAGCAAGTGGATTAATTAATTGCGTGATATCCTAAATTGTTCAGAAGCTGTTCAATATTCAATGCATATAGCAATTGTCGCTAGGGACGTTGGCAAATGTGAATACACTACTGAGTATCGCCACCTGCACAGAACTATATCCGTCGGATTGATATGTGCAATGGTGATCCATATTCCAGAGCTACTCTATAATAATCAATGTTTAGATGAGTTGTGTCTAGAGTGCTCTACAGTTGACTATTCGGTACTATGTACAGCCACCAATACGGAACTATAGCAGTTGGAGTAATCTTTTCACTGACGACTTTAGTTCCGCAGAGATTCCAGAATGATCAAAAGATATGTCAATTGTAGCTGGAGATATAAACAATTTACAACAAACTACTGATTATAGCCATCAACATGGTTCTACAGCCTTTGTATTAACTTATATCCTGTTCATCTGCGTTCTTCCGCA
>NW_017094163.1:0-924 GCF_001483705.2 Eufriesea mexicana
TATGTAATAAACAAAAATGTAGGTAGGTTGCAATAGAGTAAAAATTAATATAGACTTTGCATAACTATATACAGGATATATTCGGATATGTATATGTATAAAGTAATACACATGTACAAAATTTGTAAAAGAATATGATGTTCCCTAGAATACAATACATATAATATATAAGATATTATTTGAAATATAAATTAGTATTAATAATATAAATTGTAACATTAATAAAGATCAATATACGCGATATACACATAACATATACACTGGAATTCGAAATTTTAAATATAATATTTTCCACGGTTAATATATACCATATAATACATAAAACATATACTAGGATTAATCATATAGAATATAATACGTAGAATAACAAAACAATCAGAGTGTACTGGAAGCACTAAAAGAACAAAGAAAAAGAAATGGGGAAAATGGTACTATTACATTCTCACTCTCAATACCAATCTCCATAATTACATTACATTCTTCCACTTTCATTCAGAAACTACACGAAGACAACGAGAGTGCACTGGAAGCACTGAAAAAACAAAGCAGGAAAAAGCAAAAATGGTACTATTACATTCTTATCTTCAATACCAATCTCCATAATTACACTACATTCTTCCACCTCCACTCAGAGACTATACAAAGACAACGAGGATGTACTAAAAACACTAAAAGAACAAAGAAAGAAGGAAGAAAAATTGGTACAATTACGTATTTACACTTAATATTACCAATTTCCATAATTATACTGCATGCTTCCACCTCCATTCAAAAACTACACACAGACAACAGGGATATACTAAAAACACTAAAAGAACAAAGAAAGAAGGAAGAAAAATTGGTACAATTATGTTCTTACACAATATTACCAATCTCCATAATCACAGTACATTCTTCCACTTCCATTCAAAGACTACACAAACT
>NW_017094164.1:0-924 GCF_001483705.2 Eufriesea mexicana
CAACGTAGCCTGCCGCGACCACTATTTCCGGCTTCCCAGGGACTATCTGATTAGGGTAGATCGGAGTGGATGGCAGGAACCACTGAATAATTGCGCATGGCACAAAGGACAGTGGTAACCTAACCTAACAAGGCCGAACGTAACCAAACCGAACGTAGAGCATCTAAACATGGCGTGCCGCGACCACTATTGCTGGCTTCCCCAGAGGCAAGCAGCATATCATAGACCACAGTAGAGCACAGAAGTCCATAGTGTGTCAGTGTTGAGCGCTCATGTCGAAGCCACTCTGACCTAACCCAGCCGTACCTAACCCAACCAAACGTAACAAAACCCAAGATAACATGCCGCGACTGGTATTGCTGGCCTCCACATAGCAACGCAGAGCATATTAGAGTAGAGTAGAGCGCAGAAGACCATAGAATCGCACGGTCTAGCAGAGAAGTCGAAGGTACACAAACCAAACCAGAGCAAACGTAACCAGACCAAACTTATCCGATTTCAAACTGTGTTGCCGAGACCACAGTTACTGGCTTCCCCAGTGTCAAGCAGAACATGCTACAGAACAGATGACGGTAGAAATCCACCGAACAGCTGCGTGTACCGCGAAAGTCAGGTCTATCCAAACCTGACACAAATTAACATAACGTAGCCAAACGTAACCTAACTCAACCTAACGGGACGAGACCACTATTACTGGCCCCCAGTGCCAAGCAGAGCATATTAGAGAACAGCATAGCGCAGAAATCCACCGCAAATCACTTTATAGCACAAAAGTCGAAGCTATCGTATCCTATCCTAACCAAGCGTAACATAAGCACACGTAACGTATCCCAACCTGACGTGCCACGACCGCTACTACTGGCCTCACTTGAGCCAAGCAGATTACAGCAGAGCAATGTAGAACCCTGACATCTCCCGGAAAGC
>NW_017094165.1:0-925 GCF_001483705.2 Eufriesea mexicana
GTATACCGCATTTCAGTGTAAAGCACAAAAGTCAAACGTACCCTAACCTAACCCAAACAAATCTAACGTAACCAAACGTAACCCAACGCAACCTAACGTACAGCGGTCACTATTTCTGGCCTCCGCAGAGCAAAGCGGAGCACGTTAGGTCACAGTAGAGCGCAGAACTTCACCGTATAACAGTGCACAGCACAAAAGTGGAAGATATCCAAGCGTAACCTTAGCAAACGTTACACAACCGAACGTAACATAACTGAAACTAACGTGAATAGACTGCTATTGCTGACCTCACCAGAGCAATTCAGGATGTACCGGAGCACAGTAGAGCGAAGAACTCCGCCGCATTGCATTGGAATGCAGGAAAGTCGAAGATACGCTTATCCAACCTGACATAACCCAACCTAACCAAGCGTAGACTAACGCGACACAACGTGCCGATGCTACTATTGCTGGCATCCCCAGAGACAAGCAGGACATATTGGTGCACAGTAGAGCACAGAACTACACCGAAATGTAGCGCAGTGCACAGAAGTCGGAGCAACCCTGTACTAACGTAACCAAACGTAACCTAACTAAACCTGACGTGCCACGGCCGCTGTTTCTGAACTCACTAGAGCAAAACAGAGGGAGGCAGAGCACTATAGAGCGTTGAAGGCCATAGGCTAGCTGCGTGTAGCGCAAAAGTCAAGGCTATCCTAACCTAACCGAATGTAAAGTGTCTCAACTTAGCGACACGCGACCACTATTGCTGGCCTCCTCAGAGCCAAGTAGAACACTGGAGGAGAGTATGGCGAACGAATCGATTGAATCGCAGCGCATGGCAGAAATGTCAAATATATCCAAACATAACCAATGCTAACGTAACCTAACAAAGCGTAACGTAACTGAAACTAACGTGCCGCGGCCACAATTTCTGCCCCCCCCC
>NW_017094166.1:0-926 GCF_001483705.2 Eufriesea mexicana
TTGAGTATCCCGTCACAGAGCGCGCCACTGTCGTTCGCGAGCCGCAGCAGGTCCTCGTAACAGATGTCGACCACGGCCTCGTGAGGATCCGCGCGATCGATCGTCGGCGTCGACGAGCCGATCATCGCTCAAGGAGACGGCTGATCTAGGGGTAGCTTTGCCTCTAATCGCTGCTCGATCACGAGATCACGGGGCATCTGCGACCTGGCCTTCGACGTCTTCGGTTAGCTCCCGTTACTCCATTGGTTCGTCCAGATGCTGAGACCTCTGGACAAATTTTTCTTTTTTAGTAATCTTGACATTTATGAATTCGTGGGTTTTACTTTGAGTATCTTATGTAGGAACTTAGATTTTGGATTTTAAGTCTTAAATTTAAAAATTGGGGGAGGGGGGAGGTATTAACTAGGATAATATTGCAGCACTTAATGGAACAAGGGTAAGCTTTATTAATAAAATATGACGACTTCATAGTTCGCAAACTCTCCACCAGAGGGATTCTAGGACAACTGAGATCCCTACGAGTGACTCGATGAACCCTCCGCGTTTTATAAATGGAAGTTCCTGATTTCCCTATAATATTCCCTATAATATCACGGGTCCGTTAGATAGATAGTCTTACTAACTAACAGTTCCCGTTACTCCATTGGTTCGACCAGATGCTGAGACCTCTGCACAAATTTTTCTTTCTGAGTAATCTTGGCATTTATGAATTGATGGGTTTTGCTTAGGGTATCTTAATTAGCATCGTTTTGGAGGGGGATCGACTAGGATAATATTGCGACACTTAATAGAACAAAAATAAGCTTTATTAACCCCTTGACTACAGCAGATTTTTATACATAGTGGCCGTACCATACGGCAACAATTGAGATACGATGTGCGCCATTTTTGTGAAAACAAGCGCCCTCCGTGTCAGAAAGCCAAAC
>NW_017094167.1:0-927 GCF_001483705.2 Eufriesea mexicana
GTTCGCGCTGTGACCGCGATGAAAGTTTACGAGAAGATTAACAGGAAATGGTGTAGCGAGGACACGGCGAGGGACGAGATCCTGTACGTGTGTTTCCCCGATACCGGTGTGTCCCGAGTGTGTCTCGGGGAGAAATATGAAATCGGCGTGTCAGCGGCAGCCCTTGCCCGCATTTCCATTTCCACGCTTCTTTCTACCGTTTACCAGCTCGCCTTCTAAATTCCGCCTCCAGTCCGTTTACGTAACAGCGGAGCAGCTTCCGGCTGCTTACCCGTATACGTGCTCGCAATTCCGTCGCGAATAGCGGCCAAGAGATGCACGAAGAACCTAATAGAGCGAAATTCGCGTGCCAGTCCCTTTGGAGAAGTTTGAACAGAATCGGTGTGTTTCCTGTTGCAGCGTGCAAGCAGCTGTCCAGGTCTGTCCAAGGGATCTTCGGGCCGTCCGACCCACTCCTGGGCGCCCACATCCAGAGTATCTGCGAAGCACTAGACGTCCCGCATCTGGAGGCCAGAGTCGACTTCGAGCCGACGTTCAAGGAGTTCAGTATAAACCTCTATCCCTCGCAGGACCACTTGAACAAAGCCTTCAAGGATCTCATGTCCTTTTTAAACTGGACCAGGGTAGCCATAATCTACGAGGAAGATTACGGTAAGCGGCCAGTCGGCGAGTAGAAACATTTACCCACCGTGTCGTCCTTGTTTCCGGGAAAACCGAGTTATTCGAAACGCGGTATGCTAGGAGACAGAGCGCTCGCATTATGTGCCGCGGAGCGGTCTGAAATAGGGAGGAAAAAAGAGCACGGCGCCGTCCAAACAATGAAGCAAACGTCCCAGGTGCCGGCGGATTTGCAAGCATACGAGCTCTCCAAGGAGTCACGGAACACCGCTCTCGCGGATCGCGTGGCATGGCGTGTCATGCAGGCTA
>NW_017094168.1:0-927 GCF_001483705.2 Eufriesea mexicana
CCAACCACTCCCTATCGCGCCGCGAACACTACTGCTGGCCTCCACAGAGTTAAGCAGAGCGTATTAGTGGAGAGTAGAACGCAGAAATCCATGGAATCGCAGTGTACATCAGAAAAGTCATAGCTATCCGAACCTAACCCTAACCAGGAGAGCATGACAGTACATAACATAAACCAACCTAGCGTAACGAGGACCACATTGCTCCCCTCCCCAGTTCCACGCAGAACTTACTAAAGCACAGTAGAGCTTATATATCCACCGAATAGCAGCGTGCGGCACAGAAGTTAAAGCTATCTTAACCAAGTTTAGCCTAACCCAACCTAACCCAATGTAGCGTGAATCGACATATCGTGTTGGGGCAACTATTTTTTGACTTCCCGGAGACAAGCTGAAGATGTTAGATCACTGTCGGGCGCAGAAATCCAATTTATAGCAGACTATAGCACTAAAGCCAAAGCTGTCCTCTCTTGACCGAGCCATACGTAACACAACCGAGAGTAACCTAAGTCAACCTAACCTGCCGCGACAACCATTGCTGGCCTCCACAGAGCCAAGCAGAACATATTAGTGGAGTGTGCGGCGCAGAAATCGATTGAATTGCAATGAATATCAGAAACGTCATAGCTACCCAAGCCTAAAACACACCAAGGGAACATATCGAAATATAGCATGTATCAGCCTGGCCAGCCGAGGCCGCTAATGCAGCCCATACCTGAGGCAAACAGGACAGACTGGAGCACAGTAGGGAGCAGAAATCCAGCGAAAAGCAGTGTAAAACACAAGTGTCATAGCTATTCTGGCATAACATAACCGAACATAGTAAAGCCAAACGTAAACTAACTCATCCCAACGTGAATAGACCTATGTTGTTGACATCCCCAGGGCAAAGCGGGGCATACTATTGCACAGTAGAGCGCAGAAATACCC
>NW_017094169.1:0-928 GCF_001483705.2 Eufriesea mexicana
GACAGCAAGAGTGGTGAAAGGCTGAGAGGTGGATCTGTGTTACCTTCGGTTATGTTACGTTTGATTAGGTTAGGATAGGATTCTCTTGACTTTTGTGCCACACACTGCTCTTCGGTGGATTTCTATGCTCTTGATTTCCCTACTATACCCTGCAAGACTCTCGCGAGTCCAGTAATAGCGTCCGCAGCATGTTAGGTTGAGTTAGCTTAAATTTAGCTTTGTTACGATTGGTTCGGTTAGGTGGGGATAGCATCCACTTATCTGCTATACTCTGCTATTGGTAGGATTTCTGCGCTCTGCATTGCACTAAAATGCTTCGCTTGGCTCTGGGGAAACCATCAATAGTAACCTCGGCACCTTATGTTTAATTAGTCTACGTGTGGTTAGGTTAGGTTAAGACAGGTAGGGTTAGATTATCTTCCACTATTGTGATACACACAGAAATTCGATGGATTACTGCGCTCTACTGTGCTCCAGTAAATTCTGCTTGGCTCTGGGGAGCCAAGCATTGTTTGTCCCGGCACGTTAGGTTGATCTAAGCTACGTTCTGTTATGATACGTATGGCTATGTTAGGATACGGTAGCTTAGACTATTGTGCCATGCATTGCGATTCTATCGATATCTGGGCTCTGCTCCCCTCTAATATGTGCTACTTGGCTCTCGTGGGGGCAGCAATAGCGGTCGTTTCACATCAGTTTGTGTTACGTTACGCATGCTTATGTTGTGTTTGGTTACGTTGCGACAGGATTGCTTTGACTCTTGTGCTGCACACTGAGATTCTGCGGATTCCTATGCTCCACTCGGCTCTAGTATTCTACGCTTGGGTCTGTGTAGGTGGGCAATTGTGGTCTCGGCACGCTGGGTTGTGTTAGGTTACGCTTCGTTTTTGTAGGTTAGGATAGGTTTAGCCAGGATTGCTTTGACTTC
>NW_017094170.1:0-928 GCF_001483705.2 Eufriesea mexicana
GACAAAACAGTACCGAATACAGCGATCATTACTGAACTGTAGCCGTTTGATTAATTATTCTTTGGTTGATTAGATTCCACAACAATTCTGGAGTGACATATGTCTGATCCACTATAGTCACTATATTCACAGTTGAAGAAAGGGTACCGAGTATAGCCATCATCAAAATACTGTAGCTGTTGTATTAATATATACAGTGATGACTCAAGTTCCTTAGGAATTGGGGAATATTCAATGCATAGGGCTGTTATGGCTGCAGATATTTACAACTATTAGCACGGTCCATAGTACATCCTCCAACAGATCAGAGTGGCCGTTGAATTCATCGATTGGCAGATGACGTAAATTCTATTGCAATTCTAGTGTGATGATGGTATAAATAAGCTGTATGCGGAGTAATTAAAGATTGACGCTTCAGTGCTGAGTACAGCCACCAAGTCAGGACGATAGCCACTGTACCAACCGACAGTAAGGTGACATATGTAATATTGCTTTTCTAGAATTATCGCTAGATAGATAAATTTTCGCTGAGGCCATTCACAATAGAGGACGGAGCTCTCATTTTTGTAATCTGGACAGTATTATATCAATTTTATTTATCTGTTCGCAGATAACCTTTGTTCCACGCACATTCCGGAATGATCAATGAATCGACAATTTACCACTAATCATTTGAATACAGATAAGGACAATTGAAAATACGGCACAGGGTGCAATCACCAACACTGTGCTATAACCGGGGGTATAATCGCTTCACGGACTATATAATTTCAGCAGCAACTGTTGAATTACGAAGGAATGTGTATTTTCGATGAGGGCAGTAAGCCGTGTCATCAGAGTGCAGAGAGCAGCATTTCACGGTACCGTGTACGCTCTATTCATCCGTTCCCCGATGATTTACATGCTCTAGTAATTCTAGGAAGATAAA
>NW_017094171.1:0-928 GCF_001483705.2 Eufriesea mexicana
GAATGATGTCTATGGCGTCCAATGCGGGGGTCTTTGCATCTTCCATCGCCTAGCCGAGGGCGCTCAAAAAGCTCGATGTACTTCCTCTTCTGCTCCGATTTTCTTCTGATGGCCCCTGCGGAAGGACTCGTTGATGGGTAAATCTTTTTTTGTCTGTGTTGCGTGCATTACCTCTGGCTTTAATTTTGGTTGTTTCAGTCATCATTTTGCAAGTCCTTTTGTGTTTAATACGGTTCGCCCGTCATGGGAGCCACATTGCAGCGTGGCCATTATCCCCGCCTACAGTTGTCCCTAGTTATGGATGCCGAAGTTGATAAGCGGCTTGTCGGATGGTCTGCCCTATCGACATCTACTGACTCTACGGAAAACGTTACGGGATCGGCCCGCGCCATACTGAAACGTGAGGTTTAACGTAATCCCTGTTGAGTGGGCGATGCTTCCGACGCCAGACCCAAACCTCGTGCTAGACGGTGCGCGATTTTCCGTACGCAACGTTGGGTACAAGGAAATATTGACCAGGTTACCACTCATAGCTGCGCCTGGCTCCCCCTCCCCCCCCCGTCCCCAATTGGCTTCCGAAGGTAAATGCGTGAGCCGTCATTCCCAATTTGAACAAGCGCTTTCACTAGGACTATGCCAATTTAAGTGTCTTACACTCACTAATATTACTAACGCAGACGCTAGGTACGTATCGTGTACATTGCGCATCACCCCGGTCAAGGAGTTTACCACTCTCCCTTTGGTTAGTCAAAGGTGAATATCCACAGGCCTTCGGCCGCAGCCCGTTCATACTACGCCCATTCATTCTTACATTTTCACGTCGGGGCTGGGTGAAGGATAGTGCAGTGTAATGCGTACAGTGCTTTGCGTTGTGCCTGGGATGTGGTGTAGTGTGTTGTGTTATGTTGTGTATCATTTGAGAGAAAGC
>NW_017094172.1:0-928 GCF_001483705.2 Eufriesea mexicana
ATAACCCTGTCTTATTCCATCCCGTCTTAGGTAACATTTCCATGCAAGCTTCGAGTGTACAATGAAATTCGATAATCCGGAAAAAATATAATTCAGCCAGGAATGAAGGGCCACGACTACGTCATTTCGTTGCGGAATTAGTTGCGAGCAATTTGCATCGGAACACGAGTCGATAGGGGGCTGTCTGAGATCTTGGATGCTCCTCTCTATGCTTCGCTGCTAGGTCGGTATTCCGATCGCAAGGGTAAGAGGATTCTCCGAGAGATCCATCCGAGTTGATGTCTGATATTGTCAAAATCCATACTTTTACAAGATTAGTAGCCTTATTTTGACACAGTGCTAGGCTCGGTTACGTTAGTCTGCTTCCATCTTAGGTTAGGGTGTCAACTGTCATTCTTTGGCTACGTCATGCTCTGTCGTATAACATTTAATTTAGATGTGTACTGTTCATTCCCTTCTTCACACGATCCAATATCATCCTATTTTTAGGTATGACACTGTCAGCCAATAGCGAAAATTCGCGTTAAATGACTGTGATCGTGTTAGAGATGGTCCCATCTCTGTCAAGAATATTCCTAACTTTGTATAGTACTTGCTTAGTTTCCTTGTTATCCAATATTGTATTAGTTTTAGTTGCTGTAATTGTAGTATTAGACACATCGAGTAAAGAAAATTCGCCTGTGGAGATTAGGCTATGACCAATTGCACCCCAGTCTTCTAAGAGTCCTCCAAACTGTCTAGATTGTATCTATACCAGTGTTTTGTATTTATATTTGTCGAATATGAGATTAGTAAATGTGACACATCTAATTAATAATAAAAATTTGCTTGTCTACTATTAACAATTATGTCAGACAAGTTGAAGCTATCGAACTTTGGTCACTCAGACCTCTGTCAGTACTCTTCTTTCTGAGAAACAAACATTCGT
>NW_017094173.1:0-929 GCF_001483705.2 Eufriesea mexicana
ATATATATATATATATATGTAAAAAGTATTTTAAGAGAGTCATCTGTAGTATTTTTAACAATACAAAACATTGTGGTATTACATGGTACACTATTTATATTATCGACTGCCAATATTACAACTTTTATATTCATGAAGAAATAAAATATCTCTTAAAGAAAAATATATCTTTATATATATATTTTGTGTCATTACGAGTAATTTATAAATAAATCATATAACTTTTTACTGTATATAGTTAACTAAATAATTATTAAAAAAATTTGCTGTTGTCAAATTGTCAGATTTTTATCACATATATAACTCCATCATATATTCATGCGTACTCCCATAGAAGTGTAATAAAAGATATATTTTCACTCCTATTGACTTTATCAACTTTGATAATTGAATTAAGTATAATTTTTATATTTACTGCTCTAAATTCTAGAGGGCATAACAAAACTTTTAATATTTTTATCGATCAGCATTTTAGAACATGTGACTGTAAGATGTTAGACTTGCCAGTATTTGCAAAGAGAGTGCAAATTCTTCGAATCATCGAGTTAGTTGAAACTTTACAGGTTTGCAGATAATGTCATGCAGTTTAAGAAAATATCTTATTATAGCCGCAACTACTCAATAGTTTTTGAGATATTTACGATTAAAGTTTTATTACTTTCTTAATTATTGACTTATTTCCGATGGATTTCAAGTTGGCTTGATGCCTTGGAATTTACACCATCAGTGTACGAATTAATCCAACTGCTATTGTATAGTCATTATGGCTCGACCTAATAGCAATGGTAAGGAATTCCCCAGTAAGAAAGACCCGTGGGTTCCATTCCCGTATGTACTTGCAATTTTTTTCTTTCAATCTACTTCTCATTTTGTATTCATTTTTCGTCTATAAAAACACTGTAAATATACAATTGTAAAAAAAATTTCTT
>NW_017094174.1:0-929 GCF_001483705.2 Eufriesea mexicana
CCTGGTTGGTGTTTTCCACCATTGCTGTCGCCGCTGCTTGGGATCGACAGTATCCGAGGCTTGTTTTTGTGTTCTTTGTTGCAATTGTAGGTGCCCGAAGGCGTGAATCCAACGGGCTGCAAACCCGAGGGGTCCACTTGGCTTTCGCCGAGATCGGCCTCTCCCGTTTGCTAAGACCAGGCACTCGATGTGGTCCTTTCCCTGGCGCCGCGTGACCTTGCCTAAGGGTCGGACGTGGGAGTTGTCCTTGGGAAGGGTTTCCAGCAGCACAGCAGTAAGGTGGTCGTAAACTACTGTGCCCTGACCCCATCTTCCCCGTTTGGCTGAAGCGCGCATTCGTCTCTTCATTCCGTTGCAGCGTGCACCTCGCTGCCCTAACGTCCCTAACACCTAGGCGACCGTCCGTGTTCTATTCTGTGACATCACACAGGACGTTGCGCCTCACCCAGCTAGTTTGGGTGCCTGAAATGTGTGCAAGCACACACCGGTACAGGACACTGGGGGGTATTGGCCAATTTCGAATGACAGCGGAAGCAGCCGGCAACGTGACCTTCCTCACTCGAGTCATGAGGACTCTAACGACCACATGGTGCATCGTATCTGCCTGGACGTCGTAACGCCAGGACAGACCGCGTACGCCCCATCGACTTGCCAGCAGCGACCGTGGTTTCCCACGGACGGCCCCAAGTGTAGGCTCAGAGACAACAGCCTCCCGAAAGCCGGTCGCACCACCATGTGTCGGTTTCAGGCCGCGGAAACGATCGTTTCCCACCGCTCCCACCATCATCAAAAGTGCGCACCCCACAGCCTATTATGCGCAGAGGTAGCATTTGGCTTCCCCCCGAGGGGAGAATTACCAGTGGGACCACGAGGAGGTAGCTACGTACTTTAACCGTGGCCCCCTTAAGAGAGTCATAGTTACTCCCGCC
>NW_017094175.1:0-882 GCF_001483705.2 Eufriesea mexicana
TTTCTCGCATGAATGAGTGGGATAAATTCACTTGGCGTGATATAGCCAATGCAATTCAATAGACTCTGGCTGGAAAGTACAATTTTATCGGCATTTTTGACTAATGTGGGTGTGAGCAAGCTTTCTCGCATAAATACGGGGGAGAGATACCTTTGGCGTGCTGTAGCCATTGCAATGCAGTAGAATCTGGCTGTTAAGTTCAATTTTATTGACATTTTCGACAAATATCGTGCTGAGCAAGCTTTCTCGCATAAATAAGGAGCGAAGATTCTATTGGGTCGCTATAGTCATTGCAATGCAATAAAATCAGACTGGAAATTTCAATTTTATTGACATTTTCGACTAATATCGCCGTGAGCATGCTTTCTCGCAATAAATGAGGAGGAAATATTTTATTGGCGTGATTTGGCCATTGCAATGCAATATATTCCGTCTGGAAAGTTAAATTTTATTGACATTTTCGACTAATATCGCCGTGAGCAAACTTTCCTGAATAAATAAGGAGGAAAGATACTTTTTCCGCGCTGTAGCCATTGCAATGCAATAGAATCTGATTGCAAAGTTCAATTTTATTGACATTTTCCGCTAATATAGCCGTGAGCAAACTTTCTCGCATAAATAAGGAGGAAAGATTCTATTGGCCATATATAGCCAGTGGCGAGTAGAGCCAAGCAGAATACAGTGGAGCACTTTGGAGCGCAGGTTTCCAGAGAATCGCATTATATATCACAGAACTCAAAGCTAGCTTAACCTAACCTAACCTAACGTAACGAAACAAAGCGTAAGGTCTAGCGGCCCATTCTGACGCGACCACAGCATCTACCCTCGTCAGAGCCAATCAGAATAGAGTTGAGCACAGTAGATTGCAGATATCGAACGAAT
>NW_017094176.1:0-929 GCF_001483705.2 Eufriesea mexicana
AACTTAAATTTAAGGGATGAAAGCATATTTGAATCGTAAATACCAATTCTTAGAATGCAAACTTGGAAAGAAGTTAAATTCTTTCGTAAATTAAAATATTTTCCTTTGATATGCATATCGATGATTGGTTAATTTTTATTAAATCGTTTTCTATTCCAACTACATAGTTCCGAATTGAGATTTTGGAAATCGATTCTTCCAGCAGAATTTCATCCATTAATCTTGAGTTAAAGGAAAACATGTATCTATTATTTTTGCCTATTATATATTTGTTATAGACATACTATGAAATTTCATTCGAATAAGATTTCCAATCGATATTTTACTCAAATACGCTTCTATAATTTTGAAAATTGTTTATGTTTACTGTAAAACTAAGCGAATAATTGGCAATACTGATTTTAATCATCTTATCTGTATTCCATACGCTTTTTAATAATTTTTCTCATGCTCATTTTTGTTCATTAAAATGTGTATCGATTACGTAGTTGAAAATTTTCATGACACACATTAGTGTTATTATACTTATATAATATCGAGATTAACATCTATTCAAAGTACTAAAAATTCAGCATGAAAATGCCTAAAATTAAACAATCGAAAATAATTAATATTCGAATAAATTGTAGAAGACTTGTGGATAAGAAATTAAAATTCTGTGATAAAAATAATGTTTGAAATTCGTTCATTCTATTTTTATATTGTTGTATACTTGTATTATATCTACCTGCGTTACATAGGCTATTGTCGAACATACGATACTTTGCATAAGATATTATTTTTATTCCAATTTAGGATTCCAATTTATATTTATTATTAGTACTTTAGTTATCATTTTCCCCTCTACGATTTGTTTCAAAAGAAAGCAACTTGAAACTCTTTTCGAGGTTTAAAATTACCAACATTTGTAGGGATGTATTTATTCATTT
>NW_017094177.1:0-930 GCF_001483705.2 Eufriesea mexicana
CCTAAGTTTATAGTGGTCACTTAGCAGTGAAAGTTTGGAGAAGTCTCGAATGAATATGGTTCCAAGCAAAAGTTAAGATGAAATCGTCATCCACTTAGGCTAATACCCGGAATATTTAATAAATGTGACTTGGACAGACCCGAATGACAAGATTCATAACGTAAACCACTCATCCTAACTAGAGAAACAGGTGTACATGGTGTAAAAAGACACTGCAAAAGAGAAATCTGGGATTTTAAAAAAGATCATTGAGATTTTTTATTAAAAGTGATCAGTGAGACATTGACACAGGAATAGCCAACAATCAGTAGCAAATCAAGTTATACCTATCTATCTATATATTCTGGTTCTATTTACACGTGTATCTAGTGTGTGAATATTGAATGAGTATCTCTACACCTGAACTATATAGGTCTCGAGACAGCCTAGGTTTATGGTAGCCATTTAATGGTGAAAGCTTAGAGAAGTCTCGAAAACGTTCCGCTGGTGGTCGACTACCCAAGCAATAGTTAAAGCCCAGGTCACCATCAACTTAAATCCCCTAAATATTTGACACGGTCTGAGCTACCAGTCGAATAGTTTGGAAAGACAATCCAAGAGTGAAGCTGTAGACTTTAAAGAAGAGAATTCTTTAAGAATTTATTACCCAAGAGATTGTTGAAAGAGATTTCATCGTTAACTTAGACTTGCCTTTTCGATATCTGATAGAATCTGACCTATAAAGTCTGTGACGAATACTCAGAGCTAACCAAAGATAGTATCGAATAATATAAGCAGTCCTAGATTTTGAAGGATTTACAGTATTGAGAGTTCTTTAAGATTTTATTCGTCAAATAATTGTTAAAAACGGAAACACCGTTGATTTAGAGTCATCTTCTCGATATTTGACATAGCCTGAACTATAAGGCTGATGAAGAGGTCTCAGTCCTG
>NW_017094178.1:0-930 GCF_001483705.2 Eufriesea mexicana
TAATATAAATATCCTATCAATATACATTAATAATAAAATGAGATAACATTTCTATTTAATAGTATATAACAATATACAAATAAAGTTATCAGAATATTATTAGTATATTAGTAATAACATAACTACACTATTAATATATATTAATAACAAAACAGACTAACATTTCTATCCCAACGAACCCCAAAAGGCCACCAAAAAATCTACAACCCAAACCTCGCAACCCCCACTCTTCTCCCGCATACTCCACGAGAATCAATTATCACCCAACCATCCCCCATCCACCCCCCTTCGCAGAACCCAGTACCCAGAACGAAAGCCAGTACACGCATGCAGCACACAGACGCACAATTCATCCCTCGATAAATAATTCACGCCTTAATCAGGGTCCGCGATATTTCATCCCCGCCTCATCCACCCCTCTCACCCCCTCCAATAACTCTCTCTCTCTCTCCAAGCGTGAGCTGACCCAAAACAGGAGACGAAACGAATTTACTTTTAATTGGCGAACGCGTGACCGTGGCTTCCGGGCTGCCTGGTCAGCGGCCAGGCCGGTGATGTACGAGGGTCAGGCCATGTTTCCGCCTGTTTTGACCGCCAACGGGGGGTTGGGGCCGAGCAGCACGCCCAGGGTCAGCGGATGACCCGTCCGAGTCGCCCTGTCGCGCCCCGAGGCCTCGAGAGGGGCACCCATAGCACGCGCCCATGCGTCCCTTAGGCCTGCGCGCTGAATAGGGTGCTCGAGGGCGCGGGGTCGCGCCACACACCGGTCAGCCGGGGCCAAATTAACGGAGTGGCCGACGGAATGGCTGGTAGCCAGGTATAGAAGAGGATGAATCGCTGGATGATCGCGATGGGTCGGTTCAATGGTGGAGATATATGGGTCGCGGTTGAAGGCTCGTTTCAACGATCTTGTAGGCCTGATACTTTCCG
>NW_017094179.1:0-930 GCF_001483705.2 Eufriesea mexicana
GGTTACGTAGATGCCAAGCTTACGACAAGAAGCTACATAACTACTAAGAAAGAAACATCCAACCCATTTTCCAGACCCTTTCCTTTGTTCGGTCATCCTTCCGTCTCCCTTGTGCGTGCCGGAAGTGCCGGGAGTGGCGTCGTTAACAGAGGGTCGTGGAGTGCGCGAGGGCGCCACTGCGGGCTCTCTTTAGCCAAAGATACGTGACGTTTATGGCGGAGGACGGTATCGTAAAGGTGTACCCGTTCGGGTCCTAATGTCTCTTTCTACCTTTTTCCAACGATCCCTGCTGGCCCATGCCACGATTCGGTGGGCGTAAACGTAACGCTGCGGCTCCCTCCTGGATTTCTTCTTTCGCCAGCTGGGAGAAGCTCGTTTCCCTCTTTCCTCGCCCTGTTGCTCCTTTTATCCGAGAAGGCCTTCTTCTTTAATCTGCCCGCGATTCGTTCCTTTTCGTTCACCTTGCTTGCCTCCTTTTTTCCTCCCTCCTCCCGTCCCCCACCTCCTCCTTCTCCTCCTCCTTTTTGCTCCTTATCCGCCTGCGACGATTCTCAAACCGCGGCCACTTCGTTAATTCCAGTCCTCCCTTTTTACCTTTACAATGTTCCTGTCTTTCTCCTTCCCGATCCCTGTCGCCGATGTTGCTTAATTCCGCCTCCGAGGTGGCGCGACTTTTTACTCGTCGGCTTTTTCCCCCGCCGACGAAATACGCACGGGAATCCCTTAATCGGCCACTTTACTGCACGCTGCTCTCCGTTCGCTCTTATTCTACCATCGTTTCCTATTTCTTACCAGCTTTCGCCTTTTAATTAGCTCTTGTTTCCTCCTTCTCGGCCCCATTCCCAGCTCCGCGAGCTTCCGAGCACTCGTCTTATCGGTGTCTCGGTTTTCGGTGGAATTTCTAGGGAATTTTACAACGGTGCGGTTGAG
>NW_017094180.1:0-930 GCF_001483705.2 Eufriesea mexicana
ATAATTTATTAATTTTTTCATTTTTATTATAAGTTTACATTCTGGACAATTTGTTATTAACAATATCAATTCGTTATTAGCGATAAATATAATAATTTACGAACTTTATTTATATTTTTAGTATATTAATTTCGT
Organism: Eufriesea mexicana; assembly: GCF_001483705.2. Taxonomy (NCBI): domain Eukaryota; kingdom Metazoa; phylum Arthropoda; class Insecta; order Hymenoptera; family Apidae; genus Eufriesea; species Eufriesea mexicana. The sequence continues at coordinate 136 of NW_017094180.1, forward strand.
TAGTGCATTGATATTAAGTATTTTTGTGATTTAAGCAATAACCTTATTAACAATATGAATTTATAATTAATGATAAATTCTTAAATTTATACATTTTTTATAAACAATAATTGTATATTTGTATTTCTGTAGGATAAATTTCTGTTATACACTGTAATCTATTATAATTTGTTATAAACAGTATATATACTAAGAAATGGCGTGTCTCAGTATCAAAAATTGGTTTTACTCTGGAATATATCCGAACGGAGTGATTTTCATGAACTTTTGACGCTCCGTAGGAACAGCCTTTTTTTGTTCCTACCAATATACTGTACCAGCCAAATTCTACAGTTTGCTCCGAGGCAACCTTTTTGTTTGCCAGTCAGTATTGCGAGATTAAAGATACAACGCCCTTGCCGCGTAAAACCTACTACTCTGAATGTTGAATATTAATTGAAGCAATAAACAAAAAGTTAACTATTAAAAAATGTCGTGAATTAATCAAAACGCAAGCCGAATTGCTCTCGTAAATAAAGGGAACCGCGAAATTACTTATTCCCATACTTTCGATTCCAGACAAGAATCGCTATTACCAACTTTCGAAATCCTTATCACTAGAAATATCTAACTTAAATAGTAATTAAATGAAATTTCTAAAGAAAAAAATTCCGTATAGTCATCTCTGAGGCATAATACAATCAACCAATGACTGCACTGGCAGAAGAAGTCACGTGACTAACCTAACCCGCTATAAACAATGATGTCCAGACTCGTTTGATAGGTTATGGGTCTTCTAGAGACCATTCACTTCAG
>NW_017094181.1:0-931 GCF_001483705.2 Eufriesea mexicana
ATGCAGTATACCGAAGTAAACGAGAAGTTTAATCAAGTAATTTTGAAGGCAAATAGGCGAACGCTATGAGCATGATCGCTGTCTTTACTAGCTGGCAAACATACGTCTATTCCATTCGAATACATCAGTGTTTATGAACCGCAACAGCATCACTTGTTTAAGAGCATTTTACGGTGAATTTTACCCTTGCATCTCGTTTTATTTCGTTGTCTCGCGTTCCTGTAACATCTCGCGCCATAAATAGAAGCATGCTGCTGTATGCTAATAAAATAGCGTCGAGTTTCCGTTCCTTTACACCGTACTTACGATTTGTTCGCATTGCATTTATTACGATGCACAGCGTTCCCTCGGGGTCCGCTCTTGGCCGATGTGAATATAAATTGTACGGCGAATTCGGGGAAGAAGTGGATTAATCTTATATTTTTTCGCGAATCCAACGTTGTCGCGAAGGTGATTATGCTCGCACGCCATTTTCAGACGTTCTTGTGGAGTACGGTGCAGCAGCGGCAACCGAGTTTTGTAATTAGGAAGTTTTAATTGTGGAGCAGAGCGGTATAAAGAGTAAAGTAAAAATTCAGAACTACTGTCGAAAGAATGCTTTTTCAACGGGAAATTGCAAAAAATTGTATAATGGAAGGGATTAAAGATTAAAACGGAATTAACTGGTAAAAATGGAGAGACTGAGACGTTTAAAGTTTGCGAAACTATGCGTTAATGAAGAGGAAGTAATTTTACTAAATAAGGAACAGAGGAAAAAGAGGAAGGAGTTTTACTAAATAATTTTATGAAGTTTGATAGGAATTTTGATTGTATTAATATATAAAATATTTTATATAATATTGTAATATCGCTGTATATTAATATTCTAAATTGATTATATATTATTCACTATATTATAATCACTTTATAATATTATGTAATTTAATTAATA
>NW_017094182.1:0-931 GCF_001483705.2 Eufriesea mexicana
GGATGAGGAATTATTAATAGAGGAATTATTCGAGGTTCCGAAGTTATAATAATTTTGGAATTTTTTAAACTGGAGATTGCTTAATTTGGTAATTTTTGGATTAAAATTTTTGGAAGATTCGATGTATACCTCTTCCAAAGTTATCGACGTGGCAGAGTGTATTACATAATTAAATAAATGAGAAAAGAAGGTAGAATTTTTCAACAATAATCGATAAGTGGAACGAATGATGTTCGGTCAAGTTCCATGGAATTTAAAAATTCCCTAATTAATTATAATATTTTTGGAAGCTTCGGTAAATACCTTCTTCAAAGTGATGGACATAGCAGAGTGTATTACATAATTAAATAAATAAGTAAAAAAGGTAGAAATTTTCAACAATAATCGATAAGTGGAACGATCGATGTTCGGTCGAGTTCCATGGAATTTCAAAATTCCCTAATTAAATATAATATTTTTGGAAGCTTCGGTAAATACCTCCTTCAAATTGATGAACATAGCAGAGTGTATTACGTAATTAAATAAATGGAAAGAGAAAAGGTAGAAATTTTCATTAAAAGTCGACAGGTAGAGCGATCGATATTCGGTCGAGTTCCATAGAATATGAAACTTCTGTAACTATAATATTTTTGGAAGCTTTTATAAATACTTCCTTCAAACTGATGGACATAGCAGAGTGTATTACGTAATTACATAACAAAGAAACATAGAGTAAGAAATTTTCAATAATAATTGACAGTTGTGGAACGATCGCTATTTGGTCGTGTTCCATGGAATATCAAACTTCTGTAACTATAATATTTTTGGTAGCCTTTATAAATACTTCCTTCAAAGTGATGGACATAGCAGATTGCATTACGTAATTAAATAACTAAGAAAAAAAGGTAAAAATTTTCAATAATAATCGATACATGAAACGATCGATATTCGG
>NW_017094183.1:0-932 GCF_001483705.2 Eufriesea mexicana
TTCCCAAAATTTCAGACACCTCAAAATTTTACACAGATACGAATCAAACTCTCAAAAATTTAAGAGTTTCGAAATCATACAAAATTTCAACTCGACTTTTAGAAATTTCTAAAGCTTTAAATTCAATTTCCCAAAATTCCAGACACTTTAAAATTTTACACAGATATGAATCTAGCTCAATATTTAAAGAGTTTCAAAATCATACAAAATATCAAACTCGTCTTTTAGAAATTTCTAAAGCTTTAAATTCGATTTCCCAAAATTTCAGACACTTTAAAACTTTACACAGATACGAATCTAACTCCCAAAAATTTCAAGAGTTTCGAAATCATACAAAATTTCAAATTCATCTTTCAAAAATTTCCAGAACTTCAAATTCCAATTTTCAAAATTTCAAAATTCAACCCACTAATTCCCAACTCACCACAAAATTTCACAATACCACTTCTCCAACTAATTACCATATACATCATTCTAAATAACATCGAGTGTTCAAAATAGAAATCATAAAAAGGAAAAAAGGAAAAATAAACACTGTGGAATCTTCCTAACGATCTCAGTCTTATATTGATTCCCAATCATTTGTATATGTTTTATTATTTCATTATATATTTTCATATAAAAATAAAAATTAAAATAAAAATAAAAGGAAAAAATAAACAAACAATGCCAATCTTACATCGTTCCCCGATCATTTTTACATGTATATATATTTATTTGCAATCTGTTATACTAGTAACAATGAGCAAATCGCGCTTAACGTTAATTACTATACAAAAATTATATCTATCTCGTGATTATATAATCAGTAATTTGGTGGCGTTATAAATCATATTTTTATATCTGATGATTCGAAACGTTCGAGTCTACACGTGCCTAATGATTCCTGGAGCAATTTCATGGGAAGGTTGTTAGTACGGTGACGTAGCTTC
>NW_017094184.1:0-932 GCF_001483705.2 Eufriesea mexicana
TTTGGTGATTTGTTTGAAGAAATTATAATTTTCGTTTCATGTCTCGAGATTTTAGACAGTCGATTGTGAAATTCCACAATTATGCTTTACACGAATGATTTATCAAATGATATATTATAATAAATATTTCAAAATTTTCTTAAATAAAAATTGCCACTACAAGCAGCTTCTTCGAAATATCATATATTTAAGAATAATAATTATTACAGTTTTGAAATTCCTCGAATATTTTATTTTTAAGCAATTTATGATCATTTAAGAAAATAATAATTAGAAATTTATGGCATTATTGTGACTTTCATAATATTATATATCAAGATGGCTTTGTTTCGTTTAATGTTTCGAATTTGGGTTGAATTAGGTTTGTATTAGGTTGCAAGTTTTGTCCAGGGTACAAACGCAAACTACGTTTCAGCATTTCAGTGAATGTTAAATACAGAAAGCCATAAATTAATATCCTGCTGATCGAGGGGTCTAAAATTATCAATTACATTTAACAGAATTGGTATTAGTGTCAATGTTGATATTAACAGTAATTAATATTAATTGAAGTCCGTATTAATATTGATACCGCTATTAGTATCAGAATTTACTATTCCACAATTCTTCCCAATTTCCGGTCAGTTTCGTGCTACCCTCTAATTTCAACACACACTTTTTCCATATCTATACATTATTTACACATTCATCTCCCATTTTCTCCACACCTTTCGAATTAATAATAATTATAATTTCGTAATTTTATCACTTCCAGAAACAGTATCTTCATTCTTTCCGAAAATAAAATATTCCATTCTTTAAAAAATTTTCATTAATTGTTTCAGACATTAAATACTAATATAATTTTGTATTTTCAATATTAAATATTTTTGTAATATATAAAATAATTTTATATTAAATTTATTAATTTAATTAATTACTTTCACTCTGGA
>NW_017094185.1:0-932 GCF_001483705.2 Eufriesea mexicana
AAAATTCGGAAAGGGCCGGGATGTCTTATCCGTTTTAAATCGATGAAACAATTTCGGTTACGTTCTTCGCTCTTTTTCATTTCAGAGTATTTGCGAAGAGATTGAAAAATCGGCTATTTGATATTCCGCTACGATGAAACGATGAATTCGTGGTTTGGACAGGTGATGGATAGTTAAAAACTTGGAAGCGAATCGTTTCATGCAGATACTTATGACTCGAAGCTATTCCTCTAGTAATTTTCTCATTGCGCGCACCATGTGTCTCGTGCATGTCTTAACGATCATTGCGCTGATCATGGAACGGATTTGAATCTGAAATTTGATATCCCAGAAGTACAACTCACCTCTCTTCAGCCGTTTTCATCCACCTTTCGAGGACTGGTTTTATCTTTTGCGCGCTCTTTGGCGTGATGTCCAACTTTTCGAATCTAAAGCCAACAACAAGTTATGATTCTCGTTCTTCGGACACGTGTCGTATGGGAGGATCAAACTCGGTGAAGAAGGAATACGTAATTTCCACGCCAAAGTCGTAAAGACTCGCTGTTCGAACTCGCTTTCCCGATCGGAAAGGCAGTAAATTGAATCGGAAAGGAGATAGCAAACGCGATTAGATGTTCGAACGATAAAAGACAATAAGTTTAATCAGCAAAGTTCTTTGCGTCTTTGTTCGACTAAAGGAGCACTAAAAGGCATGCATTTACTCAAAAACAGGACATTGACAATGCGTGCATGCTTAAAGGTTCTGGTGATGCCGTGTATGATGTTGCCAACGCGCTTCGAGAGATAAGTGTTCTGCTGCGACCAACGCAAAACAAGTAGTTATGACAACATCGAGTGATCGATTTAGAATAATAATTAAAAAAAAAAAAGAAAAAAAATATCAAAGAAGTAAATAAACAGGTAAACGAAAACGAAAAAAAAAAAAAAAAAAT
>NW_017094186.1:0-932 GCF_001483705.2 Eufriesea mexicana
GACGCCAGCCAAGCGAATTCTTCGGCCCTTATTACACATGCTCGCGTTGCACGCTGAAAGCCACCCCCTGTTTCACCCGGTTGCTTCCGCCCGGTCCGTGTGTCGCCGGATTTAAGGCGTATCGTCGAAGAAGCCGGCGGAGCCACGTCACGCTCGCCCTTTCTCGTCTCTCCGAGTCACGCCGGAATGGACCACTCTTCGAGACGTGTCCCTCTTCCTCTTTCACCCCGTCCAGCCTCCCTCTCTTTTCGACCGTGGCTCCCTCCCACGGGAACACGGCCTGTATCTCAGGCAGCCTTATAATCCTGAGATATGAGCGCGTATTATGTGGAATAGTAAGTTGCCAGGGACTACTGGGGGGTCCAACGCTGCGAACCGAACCCTGTAACCCCGCGTTCGCGCGTAGGGCGGAACGACGGCTGGCCAGATTATAGCGGAGAAATCTAAATCAGGATCAGGGTTGCTGGACTTCCGGGTGAGCGAGCGACAAACGCGGCTGCAGATGTCGGGCTCGCTGTTCCGACGTGTCAACCGGCATCCAGGCTACGCTTCGACGATTTGGCAAGACACGTCAGCTTGCGCGTCACGAATAGCCATCATGGGATTAACTTTTATCACTACGGCTGATAAGCCTGCTCGAAAGGCAGCACTGGATTGTCCGCGTCCTACTTCCAGCCTGTGTACCTGTTCGACGCGTTCGATTGCCCTTTACACCCTTTTTCTCTTGTATGTCACCATCGTGTATGAAGAGTGACTCGATGCTAGCATCTGTCAGAAATAAGTCGAAGTCGTGAGTTGTAAGCGATTCATAATTAAGGATAGTTTGTTACACTGGATTGCAAATTAATCAAGAACGTTCTTCGAATAATCGGTGACCAAAGCTGTGCACGCGACATTTGACACCAACATCAGTTGGCATGACATGTCCTTCC
>NW_017094187.1:0-933 GCF_001483705.2 Eufriesea mexicana
AAATTAGCGAGTAACGTAAACGTACTCGATATCCTTTAAGTTTGTCCAATGAAATCTTTTTCTATCTCTTACCGTTTGAGAGCTATAGCTATTACCTGGCCCAGTTTCATGGAACACCCTGTATATTAAAAATAACTACACCTGAAATATTGATATAAAATAATTCTATTCGATCATTTCAATCGACTTAAACATGATTTTCTTTTTTTATTTCAGCATAAAGAGTATCACCGAATTTATTAAAATATGAGAAAATATATTCGTTAAATATATTAAAATACAATTATATATATACCGATAAAAATATAAGAAAAGCATCGAATTGCTATTTAAGTATGTCGAGAAAATTTTCGAGTGCAAATGATGGAGGATCAAATTATTTTATAAAAATTGGTCAAGAATGCTCGAATTTTTTAATTTAGATTCTATAAGCAATTGTTTAATAACATATCGATCAAAATTACAAGGAAGTTGGTATTTTGGAAACTGCAAGTACATATGACGTTACGTAAGGATAAAACCGCGTTAACAAGGGATAAAAGAAATTTGACATAAAATCGAGCTCGTGTTAACACAGACTTGATCGTTACGAGATTAAGCCGGATTTACACCTGACGAAACGAATGTGAGCGAACATAAGTATATACCTGTGGATAGAACGGGCAATATTATCTAAGACTCTTTTAACAAGTAACACAAAGTATATTTAAGTAAAAATATTGAAATAATAAACTATATGAAGTGATAAATCGGTACACTCCTTTTGGAAATTTCTTCTCTTTCACTCGCTCTTAATAATGATTACATTTACGTGTTCACTCCTTGATACTTCTAAGACGATTATTTCTTTTTGGCACATTCTTCTGAACATTTTTTCAAACATCATTCACACTAGACTATTGTATTTACATCAAATCATGTATATATTATGTC
>NW_017094188.1:0-933 GCF_001483705.2 Eufriesea mexicana
AATTATCTTAATTATTATTAATTATTATTAATTATTAGGGATTAGGATCGATTTGAATTATGATTAGTGATCAGATGATTTAAACAGATATTTAGAAATTGGTTAATTTAAACGAAATCTATGTATTTCTATGTATTAGATCTAGATCTAGATACATAGATCTATGTACTTATGTATTAAAAGAAGATGAAACCCGGATATGAAGTGGTTGTTAAATTTCAGAATGGCCTTTTTGAAAGGTGAACGTTGCATTTCGCAAAGAAATTGGACACAATGCGCGTCCACGTTTAGCACGGTGGAAAGAATAATGGCGGTAAATCACTCGTCGATGCTGACACGTTATTTGGTTTTTTAAGGAGCTATAAACGTCGACGCCAAGTAGATTCCCCGCATTCGTTGTAATTTTTTCACCATCCGACAGACACACCGGTGCCCGTGGTTCGCGTTGTAAATGTCACCGCGTATATTTGCCGGTGAATTAAAAGGGACAAACTTATAGCACTCGCGAACGTCCACGAAAAGCATCCAGTTAACGCGGATAAATCCCGCTGGGTATGACGTAAAATAAATTTCGGTACTTACTCATTACCATTTTTCTTCCTTTTTCCACGATTCCGCGCGAATTTTTTATCCCCACTTCAGCCGCCATTTTGAAACGAGTTTTAAACGTTAAATTGATTACATTTTGGGAATATTCGCTCGTTTGAATTTCATTTTCTGCAGGGTAAAGGCGGTAGTACTGTACAAATTACAGTTTTGCTTCGTTTAACTGAATTTCTCAAACCTAATCGTGTATACCTAAATAATTTTATTAAAACAATTTATTTTTCGTCACTTTTGCCTCAAACCTTACCACGATTTTAATTTAATTAATTTAATTTAATTCTTCCACTATTAAGCATTTAGTGACAGCCTTAAGACGCTGTTACGTAT
>NW_017094189.1:0-933 GCF_001483705.2 Eufriesea mexicana
ACCGAAATAAATAAAAACGGTAATAAATAACAAGGAAGAACGATAAATCAAAGGAACAGAAATCCAATAAAACCACTGTACTACAAACCATTATAAAACCACCGACAACCCACGTTCACGCATCAGCGCCACCACTAAACCAGCTTAGCCACTACCGCCGCGCCACCTACGTGGACTTTTTCCGAACCCCATTACGTAACTTACTCGCCGCTTATTCACCACCAGGCCGAAAAGCATCCATTCGCGGATGGATGTTCAGTCGGCGTAAGCTCGGCGAAATTAATCGTCGTCCCGATGAAGAGGCATGCCGCTAATAGAAACGCCCGTTAGGATGTTGGCTACGACGTGAAGCGTAACCAGCGAGCAACGCCGGAACGGAATCGAGCGAACGCACCGGTTACAAGCCCAAACTATTACGGCTGGTATCTTGATGGTCACTGTTACTTAACGCATGCTCGTATCTCCGAACGATGACGCGAATCTCATTGCTCCACTTCTTCGCCTGGCTTCTTCGCCGATGACAGTTCTCAGGGCTATTAAACAACTTGCAGCTCATGCCAGAGCCTATGGAAGATCTACGGGAAGAACTAATCTGACGACGTTTACGTCCTTTTACGAACGTAAACTAGTTCAATTGTGGTTTCGTAGGTTCTTGCTATTCCAAGGTTTATCTTGATTAAATTCCTCGTGGATAGAGATTTAGAGATTCGAGATGTAACGACGCTTCTTTGACACTGGACTTACGGAGATACGTCATTTCAACGTATTCCAAATTTCACGAGGAAATTTACGGGAATCGTTTACATTTAAATAAAAATAATATCTGCGAATATTATAAATTTTATATAAATATATATATGGGGTTCACCCTTAACCGTTTGAGTCCCAAGCAGCGCGATCGCGCTCAACTTTGCTGATGCATGTACGTCACAT
>NW_017094190.1:0-933 GCF_001483705.2 Eufriesea mexicana
TTATGACACTTCCATGCTTCCCTATTTTAGGTCTTCGAAATTTATAAAATATGTAATCATTAATACTCTTTTAGAATTATTATACTGGCAATACTGACAATCAAATTCACATCTAGTGAAGTCTAGCCCCATGCTAGAATTGTGATACTTTATTTCAAAGAAAACTGGGAATTCCACGAAATCCAATAACATCTAGTTGCAGACACGGTAATCTAAAAACAAAAAATCCCTTCTTCTTCCAAATTATCGATTCACCAACTATTCCAAAAATTGGCAGAACACAGGAAGATCCCACACCCCTCATCTCCCTCCCCTCTACAAGAAATAAAAACAGGAAGGAAGGGATAAAAAAAAGTGGAACGGAAGAAAAGTCGTCCTCGGAGAGTAACGGAGAGAGAGAGAGGGAGAGCGAAGAAGGAGCCGAGGGAAATCAGCGAGGAATACCGTTACGCACGGTGGAAGGTGTCCAGCTGGCGGAAGGTCGAGTCGGCATTAAAGGGTGGCCGCGATCAAGGTTTCTCGAGCGCGCAGCGTCGAAAAGGATCGGCTACGCGTGCACACAACGACGCCGGCTGCCGGACCGGTGAACGGAGAACCGACACGCCAGCGGATCAGCCAAATGCTAACATGCATATACGATTAGCATAATCGAGTCGGGCTGCAGGAAACCAGTTTGCAAGGCCGCTCAAAAGCCGGCCGCCCAATAGCTTATGCCGGTCTCCACGCACGCCGCATCCGTAATTCCATTTCCCCTACCGAGTCAGCGGCCACTCGCGTCAGCTGACCGCGAAGAACGGACCGGGCCCCACGTCCCGCGCCTCTCGCGGCCGATTGCGAAATCCACCGGACGAACATGGCTCGCGAGGAATCCGATAACGCTCGCCGGCCTGGATCGCTTTCTTTCGCCGACCGTCGCCATTATAGATGCCTCCA
>NW_017094191.1:0-934 GCF_001483705.2 Eufriesea mexicana
ATAAATTATAATTATAGGTTTTAAATAAATTTTTGTATAAATTAAATTTAAATTTAAAAAATTATAAAAAAATATTATTTCATTAAATTTTGTAAAAATTTCCTTGTCAATTCTGAAAATACATTGTCCACGTTGTACGTTTATATTTCATTCTTATTTTGATAGTATATTTATGATATTTCATATCGCACTATGAACAAAATTTACCTAGATTTTTTGAGTTTTCGCATAAAATGTTTTATTGTTATCAGTCTAGGTCAAATTATAGCGTTGTTTTTACTACGGCTATAATAGTTTCGAAATGCTAGAAATAAAATTTCCGAGACAATGCACGGAAGAAATAAACTAATCGAAAAAAGAAAAAGGGAGAAAAAACGGAAAAATAAAGTATGAAGCGCATAAAGTAAGTTGCAAGGGAACCAGCAATGCACCACGACGTTTGCAACAGCAACGATTCTTTCTCTTCATGCTCAAGTGGTATACGATCAATTTTTACGACGTCAGTTTATGTACCATAAAATAAAATCGAAGGATACGCTGCAGATACAACGCCGTAATACAAGAGCGCATTCTCTGATTTTATATTTGGGAAATTTTCGCAAAAATATTATTCAACTCGACGTAAACAAATGGAAAATTTTTGCCGGTTTAAATAATCGAAAATATCGATACTATAATTTGTTTAGTACCCCGAGATAATAATTTGAAATTTAAGGGTCAGGAATATTACTAATACCGAAATTATGACTTCTCTAGTGAATTCCCCTAGATCCCGAATCCAATCTCATATTTCACATAACTCCAGGTAATGTGTATATAACTAGTGAACCCTTCGTATAGATAAATAAAGCAATAGATGTAAGAATGAAATGGAACATGAAATATGAAACGAAAAAATAAGAAAAATAAATATATTAAATAATAATATTGTATA
>NW_017094192.1:0-934 GCF_001483705.2 Eufriesea mexicana
TTTGAATTAGTCGCTTGCGTTATCTACACAAAATAGCGGTCTATTGGCTAATGCTATGAAGAACATGAACCGCAGAGGATATTATATTTAATTACTACCGACCATGGCTAATTAATTAATATAAAACCGCATGGCTTGAAGTAAACTTAGCTTCCAAACCAGTAGAGTGCACTAACTTCGGTTGTCAGTAATCTAGCGTTTACCCCAGTGCAACAGAAACCTTCGGAAATGTTATACGTAACATCATACTGTTAGTGTGCGGCTGCGTTAATTTATATTACGTAGGAAGCTCGTAATAGAGGATTTTAGGGACGTAATAAGCGATATTACCATTTCCTCATCATATCTCATCTCATTCCACCTGTCGCCAAAATATCCTTCTGAATTTCATGTTTATATGTATGTGCTAAACCCACTATACTAAGTCCATCAAGATACCTTTCTTAAAATGCATTATATAATCGAAGCAATTTACACCATACTAGTTACACTATTATATCGAATTTTATTTCCTATAAAATATTCCCTAAATACCTTCTCAAATGACTGCTCAGAATGGCGACAATGATAATCTTTCACATTTTCATATTTACCAGCAGCACTTCCACGCGCTTCTTTACCAAATTCGTATAAACGCCTGCGTATAATGAAATCCTTGCAAAAGAGGACGGAAGGAACATTCGATCCCTTCACGAGCATGCATGTGCACATCGAAACTCGTGTTTCCTTCCGGTCAAGCTCCGTCACGTGTACCTGCCATGGCCATGAGGTTGCTAAGGGAAAAATGGGCGGAAAGGAAGGGAGGACTAAAAAATGTGTGCGGTATTGCAGAAAGGTGAAACATATTCCGCACACGCATACACACACTGGGGGATCGAAGGAATGAGCGCATTCGTTGGTACAACTGAGCCAAAACTACGTAACGAGTGTCGCT
>NW_017094193.1:0-935 GCF_001483705.2 Eufriesea mexicana
AGCTGTTATTATGAACTTTTTATTATGAAATTTTTTGTTATAATCATCACTATGTTATTAATGCACAATGTACAACATAAAATTGTTATTAGTTAATCGAATGAATAATATCAATTTTTTAATTGTAAATAAAGGTGTGGAAACGAAATTGTTCATTTCGTTACCTAGTATTAATTTTAAATATTATTAATATTTTTATTATAATCATTGATACCAATATTAATAATATTTGTTGATATTATGCAGCTGTTATTATGAACTATTTAAATATACGATGATACTTGTCTAAATAAAAGTATAGAAACAATATTGTTCCTTTCGTTTCTAATATCAATTTGAATTATTATCAATATTTTTATTATGGTCATTGATACCAATATTAATAATATTTATTGATATTATGCAGCTGTTATTATGAACTACTTAAATATACGATGATACTTGTCTAAATAAAAGTGCGGAAATGATATTGTTCCTTTCGTTATCTAATATAAATTTTAAATATTATTAATATTTTTATTATAGCCATTGGTACCAATATTAGTAATATTTGCTGATATTATGCAACTGTTATTATGAACTTTATATTATCAAATTTTGTGTTATAATCATCACTATATTATTAATATACAGTGTACAACATATAATTGATATTAGTTAATGAAATGAATAATATCAATCTTTGAATTGTAAATAAAAGTGTGGAAACGATATTATTCATTTCGTTACCTAGTATTAATTTTAAATATTATTAATATTCTTATTATAATCATTGATACCAATATTAATAATATTTGTTGATAGTATGCAACTGTTACAATGAACTATTTAAACATAGGATGATACTCGTCTAAATAAAAGTGTGGAAATGATATTGTTTATTTAGTTACCTAATATCAATTTTAACCCTTTACACTCGACGATTTTTTGGCTAG
>NW_017094194.1:0-935 GCF_001483705.2 Eufriesea mexicana
TTAAGTGGAAATATCTGCAAATTTAGTAAAAGCAATAGTAAAGCCGTATTATATCTCGTTTCTGCATTCCCTTGTAATTGGTATAGGCTTGGTACAGCTCAGGCGTAATAAACGTTACATCATGAGACTGTTAACGTGGAAATTAGATGTAATAAGAGGTTATTGATCGTCGAATGAACGCAAAATCGATAAAAAGAAATTTGACCACAGTGGTAAATACCGCTTAACAACTTGGTTCTAATCGGATATCCTGGACAGCGAGGGAAATTTATGGCATTCGTTTAATAGTGTGGTTTAGATGTTACATAGCGTGAATAATGTTTGATAACATTCTAAATTACTCACTACTTTGCCTTAAATTTGTCGACAGACCGACCAAAATATGTATCTTTTTTAATAAGTTATTTATTTATTATTCTTTTTCTATTGTAAAATAGCATTAACGCTACAAATTTATTTTAAGCTTCTTTTTGATATATTTTGCGTATTTCATATTTGTTTCAGGCTTATTTAATGCAACTTACGTAAGAGGTATTTATCATGATAAATATCATATTTTTATGCTTATTTAATATTTGTTTATTAATTCCGTACTTGATTTAACAAATATTATATTTAAGCTTTTATAATATGTTATTAATAATATATTATCAAAGTATATTATGTATTTCACAGCTATCTTTTTCATTCAGTATTTTATTTAAATATTAATATATAATATATCTTCGTATTTATAAATATTTAAATACTTATGACTGTTGCACCGCGTGGATGAAGATGAGCTCCACGCGGAGGGGACAGCGTTGGTTTACTTGCGATGCCCCTTTTTCTCAGTGTGCCGAATCCTTTACGAGACAGTGAGCACTTAGGTGGTAATAAAGCCCAGATTGTGGTTGTAATTACGCTTTATTCTACGATTATGATGTGGGTGTGTG
>NW_017094195.1:0-935 GCF_001483705.2 Eufriesea mexicana
ACTGATAAACTTTATTGGTACAGTTTTCTTTTCACAGATACGTAGAAATTCTGAGGAGAACTAAGAACTTTTGTCACGAAACGTGAACTATTTTCACTGTAAATTCAATTTTTTTCCTTTTTATTAAGTTTCCGAATTTCAGGTGAGATTTATTGTCACTGGTCGTTAGTGTAATGCTAATTTGCTGTCAAAAAATGTTATAGTAATTTCTAATAATTCGAGGCTATTCGATGACTTATATACGTACTCGTGATTATAAAAGTAGCATAAATTCTACGTTCCCGAATTACAGGTGAGATTTGTCACTGCTCGTTAGTGTAATACCAATTTGCTGTCAAAAAATGTTATAGTAATTTCTAATAATTTAAGGCTATTCAACGACTTAAAAATGATAATAAGTAATCATGAAAGTGGCATAAATTCCATATACTCAAAATATTAAAAATTTCGCATGAGATATATAACAAATTTATGAAATTAATGATAGCAAAGCTATAAATGCGATTTAACTATTCAATATTTCGTTGCATTGTCAGAAAATTATTCTATTTAATGGGGGATGCAAATGAATGCAACGCGAAGTAAGTTCTTTTCCGATAACCTCTTCCGTTTAATTTATCTGGTTTAATCGAAATTAATTCCTACGTAAAATTATAAGCAATCTGATTTACGCGAAACAGTGACATAGCGAATGTACAAATTTGCATGCGTGGAGAACGTGCATATTTCAATTACGTTCGGAATTTTGAAGCAACGTAACAGGTGTCAGTCAAGTGAAAAATTCGTACTGCAGAAATTGTTGCAGATTACAATTTCATGGAGATAATCGATGTTTTGCAACAGTGAAATAAATTTGTATACTTCTTTTTGCACATAGAAATTCTGCGCAACGTTACGGAGTATTATTATTGCGCAAACATTTAATTATATAACAT
>NW_017094196.1:0-934 GCF_001483705.2 Eufriesea mexicana
AATTGAGCACATACTAAAGGAAAAGACCATAAGAATATAACGACTAAAACCATAGAATATAATGTAGACTATAACATACATATGCATTTTCTCATCTAGGGATTTTTACATTTTTGTGTCACTGCAATGCTTTTGCAGTAGAAAATTGTTTAACTTGAATTATACTATACGTATAATATATTACAAAGATGCAACAAATAAAGGCAAAAATATATACTTTTCATGAAGAAGAAAAAGTACTGTATATATTAAAAATATCAAAAATTACGACACTATAGTAAGCAAATATATACAGTAATAATCTCTCGCAGACCGTGGTATCTGAATAATAATGCAAGTCACTGTACCACAGATCTCCGATTGTTCAAACTTTTCCTTAGTTATTTATCCAGATGCTAGTTACTAAAAATGACAGAATTATCGGGCATACCGCGCATGTTTATAGTTCAAGCTGTGAATATTTATGATTCAGTTGGAGCCAGGAATCGCTATACTATTTTTAACCGAAGAATAGATCGTATAACTTTCACGAACCATGGAACCATTCTCGAAACCATGCGGACCGTTCAATCGTCGACGTATAAATTAATTCGCGATTATCACGGTTAGCAACGAGCTTCCGAATGCAAATAGCATCCCTCTGTAGCAAAATCAAAATTCGCAGAAGCTAACGATTCCAGCACGAGTTCCATTCGATAAACCTAATTAAGCATTGCAAATCCATCGACCTCCTTTCGAAATTTTTACGATTTACAACGCGTCTTCATCGTTCAACAATATTTACAATTTTTAATCAAAAACCCGTGTTTTCTATCGAAATTATTTTTTACGAGAATTTTGGGACGCCCGATACATTTATCCTCATCAGTAAAATAAATAATGATAATAATAATAATAATAATAATAATAATAATAATAATAATAATAATAATAA
>NW_017094197.1:0-935 GCF_001483705.2 Eufriesea mexicana
ATTATATGTTATATGCTATATATAGTTACATGTTATATACTCATGTTTCTTTTTTGACGATTCTCACGTAACTGTTTTATTCTGGCACATTCTTCTTCTTTCTTTTTAAGCATCATTCATACTAGACTCCACTCACACATATTATTTTTATATTATCACAAATGAGTTTCACTTATTCATCCTCATTCTCATTTACACATATAAAACCAACACTCGCACTGAGCACCTAATACTGTCACTAACCTGGTAAGTGTCAAAGGATCATAAGAGAGGAAAGCATTGACAGCGAGTAGACACTGTGGATAGAAATGGACACCAATATCTGTCTTTTAATAGTTGACATATTAGTATATTTAGATAAAAATATTGAAATAATGAAAACAACTCGCTATAAAGTATTTTAAACAAAAAAATTAATTGAAATTCTTCTCTCACTCTTATTAACCTATGTTTATATGGTTATGTTATATGTTATGTATGGTTATATGTTACATATCCATGTTTCCTCTTTGACGATTCTCACATATAATATATAATATATAACACTCACATATAGAACTGTTTCATTGTGGCACATTCTTCTAAACATTGTTTCAAACATCATTCATGCTAGACTGTTAAGTGTCAAACTTAGTTCAACTGGTAACCTAAACCTGGTATCAAAGGACCGTAAGAGAGGAAAGCATTAACAGCGAGGGGACACGACAAGGATAAAACCTATCGCGAAAAATCTTCGTGAAAGAATGTTATATCGATAATTAAGGGTAATGAATCGAGCACTCTAAGTCCTAATTAACCTACAAATTAGAATTTTTTGAAATTGCGACGAGCTTATAAATATGGAGAATCTTAAGTTTCGCCTGTCCTAAATCTTAATTAACGAATAAGGGAATTCTAAGTCCTAATTCACGAATAAATCAGAATTTTTTGAAATT
>NW_017094198.1:0-936 GCF_001483705.2 Eufriesea mexicana
TCCAATTAATACGTATCCAATAATTAAAATTTCAATTATTCCAATTAATACGTATCCAATAATAGAAATTTCAATTAATCCAATTAATACCTATCCAATAATTAAAATTTCAATTATTCCAATTAATACGTATCGAATAAATAAAATTGCAAAACATGATTCTATCGGTGTAATAACAAATTATTATGCCAAATTTCGAAATATTAAAATGCGAATACTTAATTACCGTCATACGAGAAAAAATAAATTTATATCCCTATTAATATAAATAGACGTAATTAAAATTGCAAAACACGGATCTATCAGTAAAATAACAAATAATTATGCCAAATTTCGAGCTATCGTTACAAATTCCGTAGGACGAGCGTTTAATCGCGACGCGTCGAGAATTTACTTCTCGATCCTGTTTCAAGCATGTACGAGATTAATGGCGATACTTATTCCAGTTTATCAAAACGAGCAACGCCACAATTATTGGCACAAACAGCACAATCATTCACTCGTCTACCTTCAGTTTAGTCTGTGGGCCACACTAGACACTTAGCCTTGATGGAGCTTATTGACAGACAAAGCACTTAAAACGAGTCTCATTGAGACTATAAAACGATTGATTCTAATGCAGCCAACGGGCCTGACGAAAGAAAGCCAATATTTGCACGCACAAAAGATGGATCATAGAATGTCGTCCGACTAAGTGATTCAATTCGCTCAACGTCCGGCAACTTCGTATTTCAACACGTCTAATATCTTTCTCCTACCTTCTTCATTCCAACCATCTATCAAGATGGATGTTATTGTTCAACACGCTTTTTCACATTTTTATTCCTTTAGATTAAGGTAAAATCGACGATATTTATATATACAGCGATTTTCATTGACATAAAATGACATTGAATACGCTTTTTCACATTTTTATGCCGTTAAATCAAGGTAGAA
>NW_017094199.1:0-936 GCF_001483705.2 Eufriesea mexicana
GTTTCTTTAATTTTAATGTTATTAAATTTATTTTTTTCAATAATTTAAAAAAAAAGATTTATATATGGTATATAGGAAACGGAGAATTTTTTTCCCGAGAACTTGCGAAAAAGTCCTCGTACCATTTTCAAGTAGGAATTCATCTGTTAATGAGGATGAGAATGATGCCTCCATACGTATATATATATATATCCAAATATGTACTTATTGCTTATAAGTAGTGCGATCTCTTTCTCCTCCATTCTCCTCTAACCAACACGACGTGACACGAGAAAAATCAGATCCCGAGAAATTCGAAATCTTCCTGTCACCATTGCAGCACACTCTCTCATAGTCCTCGAAATCAACCCGGTTCCACTCTTTCATTCATCCCTCTCTTCCTTATCAGATTTTTGCGAGATAGGGATTAGCTGATTCCGCGCGATCTTGCGGACTCTATCATTTCGATTCCCACCGATACACACAGGAGAACGCGAACACGCGCACATCGATGGTGGAAATATTTGTAGAAGAAACTAGCTGTCGCTTCTCCACACAGACAGTGCAAATGTTTGCCAAAGGCTTAACATGCGGGCGGTAAGAGGGTTTCCGTTGGGCTATGAATCTTCGTCCAGGTTCGCATTCGGTTCTACGTCCGCTCGTCCCGTGGACCTCCTTTTTCTTCTCCGCGTCGAGGAACCTAAGCGGGAAGTCGTGCTTCTAAAAAGCCAAGTATATTTCCCGGTGGACTGCTTTCTCTCGATGAGAGATAGCGTAATCCGTCTCTGCACCTCGCGTACGTCTTCTTGTTTCCGCGCACACTGCACACCTGCAGGCCATGCTCACTGGTCTTGCTCATTTTTCCATTCTGCAACCTTAACGCGTCTGTTCGCGGGCTAAAGACGCAGGTGAAAAGGCTCTTCGAGGCGAGAGACAGCAACGAGGAGAAAACGTGCA
>NW_017094200.1:0-937 GCF_001483705.2 Eufriesea mexicana
ACATAGTCGCGACACAGACGTCACATAATCGTGACATAGTCGTCACATAGTTATCTACTCGTTACCTAGATAGTTTCCACTATCTCTCAGCTTTTCCCTCGTTTCTCGCTCCTTCTAGATTTTCGTCATCGAGACTGTCTCTTGCTTCTGAACTAGTTCGCTGGAAAACGAAAGAGCGCTCTCTTTTGGAATTGCAGATCGAGTTCCCGTACACCGTGTGCTGTGTCACGCTATTGCATTAAATCGCGAACGAGCAGTTGAACTGTGCCAGATCTTGGGCACACTCGTACTCGCAGTGAGGTCGCAAGGGTTGTAGGTTGTGATCGGCAACTAGCCAGCCTATTGGCTGATCTCATGGACGTGTTTCGCCTTTTTCGATAGGCGCGTACAGGCCGTTGCTGCACTCGGAAAAATTGGGAAAGACCGTTTTAATCGAGTTGCTCGTCGACCGGTGGAAAAATCGCTTTCCATTTGCAAAGTTATTCGCGCAAAGTTGGGACGTTTGTTTCTGCCGAGCAATTTGATTTCGGTTTTTCACCGTGTTTCCTCCCGCGGCGGTTTTACAACGCGGCCAGGCGGAGCGAATCGATCGACGTTCGTTGCAGGCTCGCGTGGCCCGAATTCCGCAAAACGGCGAAGAAAAATACCCCCTGCGTGGCGGGAGGGAAACGTGTTTTCCCAGCTTGCGCGTCCTCTGCTCTCCCTCCGTTATTTCCCTCCGATTCCCCGAGTTATCGACGACGAGATGCGGTCGCGTTAGAAAACTCGTACGAATTTAATGTACCATAACGGAAATATTGCCAACCCCTGTGCGTTCGCGATCACGGTTAGCCGACTCTGCGCTCAACTTCTCTCTTTTTCGCGCACAGTGCCCTCTTACCTTTCCAGCCCGTTAACCATAATTCGCGCCGGGATACGCCCTTGTTTCCTCCTTCCT
>NW_017094201.1:0-936 GCF_001483705.2 Eufriesea mexicana
AGAGTAGCATTTTGTTGTATCGACTTCTGTTTGGTGGTTTTCTACGCTCTATATTGCTCTGCTATACTCTGCTCACCTCTGGCGAGGGCGGTAATAATGGTCTCGGCACGTTAGGCTGTGTTAGACTACGTTCGGTTAGGCTACGTTTGGACATGTTACGACAGGATTACATGGACCTTTGTGTTATACACTTCTATCCTATAGACCTCTTCGCTGTACTGTGCGCTACAACGCTCTGCTTGTGACTGGGGTCGCCAGGAACAGTAGTAGCGGCTAGTTAGGTTGAGATATATTACGTTCGGTTAGGCTTGGTTTGACTAGGTTTGGATGGGGTAGCTATGACTTTGTGCTTTACATTGCTATTCTGTCGCCTCCGGCGTCCTAGACTGCCCTGCTATATTCTGCTTGGCTCTCGTGAGGCCAGCAACATTGGTCGTGGCACCACGGTTAGGGTCACGTCACGTTTGGTTACGTTACGTTTGAACAGGTTAGGAGAGTGTAGCGCTGACTTTTGTGCTATACACTGATATTCGGGGGATTTCTGCTGTCTACCACGTTGTAATATGCTCTGCATGACCCTAGTGAGGTCAGCAGCGGTGTTCGTGGCACGATTGGTTGAGTCACGTTTTGTTTGCTTTGGTTAGGTTAGGAGAAGTTTTGTTAGAATGGCGATGACTTTTGAGCTGTATACTGCTATAGGGTGGACTCTTGCGCCCTACTGGGCTCTTGTATATTCTGCTTGGCTATGCGGAGGCCAGCAGTAATGGCCCCGGTACGTCAGCCTGAGGCACGTTGCGTTCTGTTATGTTACGTTTGGTTAGATTAGGTTAAGACTGGATAGAAGGACTTTTGTGCCGTACACCGCAATTCGGTGGATTTCTGCGCTCTACAGTTATCTACTATTCCCTGCTGTGCTCTGGGAACTCCACAAATAGT
>NW_017094202.1:0-938 GCF_001483705.2 Eufriesea mexicana
CAGGTAAGCGGATTATAGACGTACTAACGAGCGCAACTTTCCGTTCGATTCCAACTTTCTCACGATAGCGTTATTCTTTTACTCGCTTGGTAAAACACGTTTGGAAGAGAAACTTCGAAGCGTTCTCGCCCGTTTCTACTAACGTGATTAAAAAGTTAAATAGAAATTGAACAATACGGTTCTTCGTAAGTCTCGCGTTTCATTCAGATACCTATGCTTACTGCAGACGATGCAGATCGATAGTTCTGTTCCTGTTCGACGAGCGTAGGACGAACATAACCTTTATTTACGCGGTCGTCGAACTGTGTTTTTGTTTTCGCTGTACCTGAAAACGTTTTATTTCCCGTTATTTCGAAAGGAAGAGACGAGTGTGAAAGGATGGATAACGAGATACCTTCGTGGAAATCCGACCCAAACGAGCGTGGGTCAAACAACGAGAGATCTTCAGAAATGACGAGTGCAATCTGATAGCGGACGCCTGGGTAGAATGAAAGCGTATTGATTGACACGTTCGTATCACCGGAAAAGTAGCGTCATTAATCCACAGCACGATTCCATTTCTTCTATTCTTTCGGTGCTTTTCTACGTTGCGTCAGCCTGTCTTTCCCCAACCTTCTCCACCAATAACTTCTGCCAAGTCTTCGTTTTATATGAACGTTGCTGACAGAAACGCGGAGTCTTCTATTTTCTTTCAAGTTATCTCGTTACCATCTGACATGACCGTAATTGTGCTGCTGTACGTTTGTACGTGTCCATGGGAAGCATTCTCTCTATTTGCGTGGTTCGCGAGAACGCGATTGACATTTTTAGGAAATTTCATGAAAAATCGATAACGTGAACATAGTCTGAGAGGAAGGCTCTTTTAATCGATAAAAGGATGGTTTAATATCATAAATTGGAATGCAAGATAAGTTTTCACTTGAGTGTAAGTGGGGTAA
>NW_017094203.1:0-936 GCF_001483705.2 Eufriesea mexicana
ATTTCTGCGATCTACTCTGCTCTAGTATGTACGGGTTGGCACCGCGGATGCCAGCAATGGTGTCCTTGGCACGATAGGTTGAGTTCGGCTACGTTCGGTAATGTTACGTTTGCTTAGGTTAGGAAATGGTAGCTTCAAATTTTCTTCTATACACTGCTATTCGGTGGATTCCTGCGATCTACTGTGCTCTTATATCCTCTGCCTGTCTCCGGGGAGGCCAGCAATAGTGGTGTCGGCATGTTAGGTATGGCTAGGCTGCGCTTGGTACCCTTAATTTCGAAAATGTTAGGACAGGGAAGTTTTGACCTTTGTCCTACACACTGCTGTTCGGTGGATTTCTGCGCTATACGTTACTCCAATACGCTCTGCTCGGCTCTGGGTAGGAGAGCAATAGTCGTCTCGGAACGTTCGGTTGAGTTATGTTACGTTCGGTTAAGTTAAGATAAGTATAGTTCCGTCCGGATAGCACTGACTTTCGTGCTATACACTGCTATTCGGTGGTTCTCTTCGCTCTTCTGAGCTCTACTATATTCTGATTGGCCCTGGGTAGGCCAGAAATAGTGGTCGCTGCACGTTACGCTTTGCCATGCCACGTTTGGTTAGGCTTCCATGGAATGGGTTAGGTTTGGACATCTCTGACTTTTCCGCTATACACTGTGATTATATAGATTTCAGAACTTTCCTGTCCTCTAATATGTTCTGCTCGGCTGTTGGGAGGCCAGCAATAGTGGTCACGGCGCGCTAGGTTGAGTTATGTTACGTTTGGCTATGGTGGGATTTGCTAGGTGAGGACAGTATGGCATTGACCTTTTTGCTACACGCTGCTTTTCGGCACATTTCTGCGCCGTACTGAGTTCTAGCATGTTCTGCTTCGCCCTGGATGGTCAGCAACAGCGGTCGCGGCTCCTTATGTTGAGCTACGCAACGCTTGGCTGG
>NW_017094204.1:0-938 GCF_001483705.2 Eufriesea mexicana
ATACTTTTATAGAGTACAAAGTCCAAGGTACTGTCGCAAAATAATGAGTAGGCGAATCGAGCAAAAAGACATGAATGTAACTCAGACTCGAGAAAAATTAAAAAGAAATCATAATTAATGCAGTATCAGTATTTGAAAGCAATATCAGTGGTTAGAAATCGTATCAGACCGAATAATAAAAAGAAACAAGAAAAAGATAAGTGAAGATAGCGATGATATTGATAACACGAAAGAAGTTGGAGCATCATCAAGTTTCTCATCTGTATAATTCGTTTTTACGTATTAATTACCTATTATTTAGCCTTTACTACTTTGGAATGGTAATACAAAAAATGCCGAGGAGAAGATTGAAATTTTAATGATCCGAGTAATATTGAATATTTGAAATAATTTTTGGCTCGGTGTAGACGGAGTGTTTGTCAAGATGTAATTAATACTTATATGAGCGATAGGTTTTGTATTTCCTATACGTAATGATTATTTATATTCTTGTATTCCTTCTGTAGTAAATATAATTGCTATAGAAAATTGTTTTCCTTGCATTTTATTCTGATGGTTTTGTAACAAATGTATACTAGCATAAGAAATCGTAGAAAATAAATATTTTTATGAAGAAATTTGATTTACAATTGTTTACTTATAATGTTTTCATAGGCGAAAAATGAATACAAAATGAAAAATAGATTGAAGAAAAAATTCAAATAAAGACGGGGGAATGGAACTTCGGACCTTCAGCATAGGAACTTTGCCGTTAGGCCACAACATCGTTTTAAAACTGTAGAAAGAAAATCTGTAATGAAAGAAGAAATAAAACTTTAAAACTTTAATTGTAAATATCTAAAAAATTATTGAGTAGTGGCGGGTATAATGGTATGTATTCTTGGACTGCATGACGAAATCTACAAACCTACAAAGTTTCAATTAAATCGGTGACCCGA
>NW_017094205.1:0-938 GCF_001483705.2 Eufriesea mexicana
ATTGAAAGCAGCTTCAGCGATTTTTTAGAGTATTATCAATTTTTTTGAGATGTAGTCTTACTAATGAAGCAGGATAGAGAGAAATTTCACAGAAGAGCATTATACGCTGAATAACACACCTTTCACGCATTTGCAACGCAGTTTAATTACAGTTTCAGTGAACTTCTAGAATAATTGGTTTTTTGCGGTAAAGATTTATATTCCTTCGGAACTGCACGTAGTAACACTATTCTAGTAGTGTCACACATTTCCAGCAGTTGCAGTGTTGCTTGATCGCGGTTTCAGCGAATTTTTAGAAAATATGTGATTTTTGGACGAAGATTTACTCCTCCTTCATAACTGCGCAGAAATGCTTTTAGTAATATCACAAATTTCATGCAATTTCGTCGCAATTTGATTACAGTTTCAGCGAATGTTAGGAAAGCTTTCGTTTTTTTGGTGCAATGTTTTACTGCTGCCTCAAATCTGCACCGAATATCATTATATTAGTAATATCACACACTTCATGAATTTAAGCGAAGTTTGATTTCATTTGTGTCGTCTACCAGCCTTTACTGATATCTATAGCCTGCCACATTAACTGTATCATAATCATTAAATAAAAGAATCTGCAGCTCAAGAGCTATCCAATAAAGGACTTGTACCTCATAAACATAAGAACCCGTAGCGTAAGTGTGATCCGATTAAGGACGTATTATAACCATGTTATAACCCAGTCGCGAGACCATTGCATCTGCTCTTCCAGCGCCAAAGCCACTATTAGACGCCGAGATGACGCGTACCGCTTCTGAACGCAGAACTTCCGACTAGACCAAATCGTATGAGGGAGCCATAATGTCGACGAAAGGTGCTTGGGCTCGCTCGTGCGCCGATCGCGACTTTCTCGTCTCACGATGCTCGCTCTTCGTTCGCAAATGATGGTCCTCTCGACACGCTGT
>NW_017094206.1:0-938 GCF_001483705.2 Eufriesea mexicana
CCCATCAATTCCATGAAACAGGAAGCTAAACACGAGTCAAGCATTCTATCATCGCAAAAAAAAAGAAATCAAAGAGCAGAATTAATGACATTGCTCTACGAGTGTGACCTGCAAACTCAAATAAAACAGTCTACGCGAGGCATAGAAGACAAATATACGGCCCCCGGATAAATCTAATCTTCTAGGACAAATGTAGAAGACAGTTGTAAAACAAAGCGTAAATCCCTTGAAAATTTACGAAATTACTTTGCCCAGGGCCGAATATAATCCACCAGGACCGGTCCATCGGGGATTCGCGTCTCACCGGGCATAAATCGAACTGGACAGACGCACCAAGACTTTTCCAAGCTGTTACACAGAGTACAGGTGTAACGACTGTGTTGCTTGGATAGCTGCCTGATAGCCCGAATTCAGGCCTACCCTCTAAATCACCCGGCTGATCCCTCGCTACGTGGAAATCCGTTGCGTTAATATACCTACTGGCGAATCAATCACGAAACGGTGCTTTCATACGTGTAACACGAGCCTCGCGAATTTATTTAGCGTGCCACGGAGAGTCTAGCTGCAGATTTTCGATGACATCGTTAGATCGGTCGAGCTGGGCCAATTGACGAAATTTTGCACAATCGGTACATTATGTTCGCGTTGAATAGAACGCCCCCTATGCAGCTGTGGTCGCCATCCGTTTCGCTTGCATCGCTCTATTGTTGATGCAAACGTTCGGTTTCGAGTGGCCCGTTTTAGAGACGGAATGTCACGAGCTTTCCTCGTCACCGATGTGCTTTTCGATTGTTCTCGAATTATGGGAAGATCGTGTGAGAGTTTTACAGGGAGTACTTCGATTGTTTGGTATTAATGCTGGTATTTTGGATATTGCATTTCAATACTGGCGTTCCGTAATTAATATTTCGATGATTTAGGATTATTTTATACCATTT
>NW_017094207.1:0-938 GCF_001483705.2 Eufriesea mexicana
AGGTTGAGTTTTAGGCTGCGTTCGGTTAGGTTACGTTTGGTTAGGTTGGGATAGGGTAGCTTTGACTTTTGTTCTCTACACTGGTATTCTGTGGATTTTTGCGCTCTACATTGATCTACTATACTCTGCACGACTATCGGAATGCCTGCAATAGTGGTCGCGGCACATTACGTTGATTTCGGCTACAATAGGTGAGCTTACGTTAGTTTGGGTTGGGTTCGGATATCTTCGGCTTTTCTGCTGTACACTGCGATCCTATGGATTTCTGCGCCCTAGTCTCCTCTAGTATGTTCTGCTTGGGTCTGTAGGTGCAAACATTTGGTGGTGGCGGCACGTTAGGTTGAGCTGGGTTACGCTTGGTGCTGTTACGTTTGTTTAGCCTAGGATAGGGCACCTTTGACTTTGTTGCTACATACTGCTTTTCGGAGGATTTCTTCTCTCTACTGTGCCCTAATATGCTCCGCTTTGCTCCGTGGAGGCCAGAAATGATGGCCGCGGCATGTTAGATTTAATTAGGTTGCGTTTGGTTAGGTTAGGTTATGCTAGGTTTGGTTAGAATTGCTATTACTTTTGTGCTATGCACTGCAATTCGGTGTGTTTCTGCGCTCTCCTATGCTCTAGTCTGTTCTGCTTGTCTCTGGGGAGGGCAGCTATAGTGGCCTCTGCTCGTAAGTTTGCATTAGATTATGTTCGGTTATGTCACGTTTGGTTACGTTAGGACAGGATAGCGTTGTCCCTCAATCTACACAGTACTACACGTTGGATTTCAGCGCTCTATGTTGCTCTAATATGCTCTGCTTCGCGCTGGGGTCCAGCAATGGCTCTCTCATCACGACACGTTCAGTTAGGATACGTTTGGTTATGCTACTTTTGGTTAGGTTAGGATACGGTAGTCTTGACTTGTGTCCTGTACACTGCGAATCGGTTGATTTTTGGTC
>NW_017094208.1:0-939 GCF_001483705.2 Eufriesea mexicana
GTCAGATATAACCTGACCTAACCTGACCTTACCTAACCTTTCCGGACGTAGCGTAATTAAGCACGACGTGAAAAGACCAATACTTCTGGCCTCCCCATAGCCAAGCAGGGCATATTAGAGCACACTGGAGCTCACAAATCCAACGAATAGCAGTGAGTAGCGCAGAAGTCAAAGTAGACTAACCTGTCCTAGCGAAACGTAACATACCCAAACGTAACATAACTCAACCTAACTTGGCGAGACCACTATTGCAGGTCTCACGAGAACTAAGCAGAGTATAGGAGAGCAGTGCATAATGCCGAAATCGTCCGAATAGCAGTGTATAGCAAACAACTAAAAGCTAACGTAATCAAACCCAGCCAATCCTAAGCGAACCAACAGCAACATTACTCATCCTAAGCTGACGAGAGCACTATTCCTGGCGCCCACAGAGACAAGCAGACTGCGGTAGCGCACAGAAGAGCGCAGACGTCAATAGAATAGCAGTGTGTAGCACAAAAGCCATAGCCATCGTAAGCTAGCACAACGTTACCTAACCTAATCGAACATAATCTAGCTTGAACTAACTTGTCGCGACCACCATTGCTGGCATCCCGAAGGTCTAGCAGAGTATGGAGGAGCAACGTAGGGCGCAGAAATCCACCGAATTGCGGTGTACAGCACAATGGTCAAAGCCAACCCAACCAAACACAGCATAACCTTAACATACCAAACGGAACGTAACTCAAACATACTTGCCACGACCACCATTCCTGACCTCCCCAAAGACAAGCGGATGCCAGTAGAGCAACGCAGAACGCAAATATCGACCGAGTAGCCGTGTATAGCACAAAAGTCGAAGCCATCCCTTCCAAACGTAAAGCAAACCGACAAAACGTGCCACGTCCGTTGTTGCTGGCCTCCCCAGAGATGAGCAGATGCTAATGGAGCTATACATTG
>NW_017094209.1:0-940 GCF_001483705.2 Eufriesea mexicana
GTATTATTTATATTTAAGTAATTAACCACGTTTATTTAAATCCAATTCAATTCAATCATATTTATATTTTAATAATTTTATCAAAAATTTGATAAATTAGAGAATTAATTATGACACAAGTATTGCTTCGTAATTATTATTTTTATTATTCCAAAATAAATGGACGACACGTAAGGGGAGTGGAAAATTTATTTCCTTTAGATTTTTGACTTAAGCTATGTTTTTAATTAGCGACAAAGGTATTTTCAAAGTGTCAGGGAGTTTCGAAACTTCTAAAAATCATGGTAATACGAAGCGCTGCGTAATTTAAAAAATTCCGTACGTTCGAAGGTACAGAAACTCGTAAATCCCCCGACAGTTTGCAAAGTTTTTCTAAACTTTTTTCGAAAATCTAAGGAAAAACTTGCAAACCCCTCGAGGCGGTTTAATATTTAGAACTTCGAGCACGGAGAATTTTATTTTTCGTAAATTTATTTGCGGTACTGGAGACCACCTAGGGGATCCCAACGAATCGAAAGGTTGAAGATCTTGAAAATACCTACACTATGATTATTAAACGCGAAGCTGAATCGATAAATTCCTGATTTTTACGCGAGTGATAAACCGCGTATTTTTAGACGGTTTTGAACGAAAACGATACCCAAATAGAAAGAAAACACGGTGTATTTTGTTTCTAAATATTCGTCGCTGAGGGAGTCGTTTTAATTTTCCAAGATCCCAGAGTTCTTGGAAAATTGACTAAAAACGGAATTCTACAGTGTCTTACACCAGGGACACCCTGGACCATCCAGCATTTCGTCGCTAAACAATTCCAGCAATCAATCCCACTCTCGTCACCCCATTTCCACCCCCACGATCTCGATTTATCATGACTCTCGAATCTCCTCCAACGATTCCGTCAGGGTAAATTGTTCAGGGAAAAGCAGAAATTCGCAGGAAC
>NW_017094210.1:0-940 GCF_001483705.2 Eufriesea mexicana
GAGGTAACTATTTTATTTTTATATTTTTTCTCTTTTACTTTGGTTTATTATATTTAAAAAGAATGTGAAATATATTTATCAATGTATAAAATTCAGCAGTTACAATAATTTTCTGTATTTTTATTTCATTAATAAAAGAACTAGTTTCTATTAATTAATTTTTGGCAAAGTACACATTGTAACAAGTGTAAATCTAATCAATGTATAGTAGATCTATTTATAATAATTAATGGTCATATAACCTAGGAATTTTATAAAAGAATATAAAACTTTTCCTATTTTTTCATTCGATAAAAATAAAATTTTAAAATTTTAATGACGTAGAAATCTACTGTAATATTGTAACTTGGAATATCTTTACATATTATATCTTATTATAGGTTTGTAATAATCTAACCATTTTGCTACGTAATTTCTTTTTAATATTTATTTTTAAATT
Organism: Eufriesea mexicana; assembly: GCF_001483705.2. NCBI lineage: Eukaryota > Metazoa > Arthropoda > Insecta > Hymenoptera > Apidae > Eufriesea > Eufriesea mexicana. The sequence goes on from NW_017094210.1 coordinate 440, forward strand.
AATTAAACAATAAATTCCCTCGCAGAAAATGTATAAATTAAACAGTTTTTAATACAATTTATTAACGCAGCGAATAATTAAAGGACTACAAAAGAAATTTAATATAACTTATAAAAGAAAATTGTATAGAAATTCATATTATGTTTTTAATTCTCAATTGATGACGCAAGACCAAATAAAATTTTGTATCTTTTATCACTTATTTTATGTTGCATTAATCTACATTACAATAAAATAAAATTATTTTTGGCAGAATAGCAAAGAATTAAATTATCAGATTGAATTTGCTGCATTGTTGTAATTAACTTTTTAAACTTACAATATATTTTAAGCGCGAAAATTTAAATATTTCAAAATGAAACACACATTATTTAACTCAAAACGCTTTCTAGAAGAATATTTTATTTAGAATATTGATTTCTTAAGCTCAAATAATTTGTAATTTCTCAATTTCCCATGCAGTTGGCAAATTATTACAATTAGACTTACGAATTATAATAA
>NW_017094211.1:0-940 GCF_001483705.2 Eufriesea mexicana
CGTTCCGGCTTGATGAAGAAGACGAGTTAGTCCTCGTTGTGCCAGCCACGGGGCTTTTCTCCTCGCCAGGCGACTCTGAGCATCGAGACTCCTGACCTTGAGGCTGACTTTCCTACGCGCATGGCGACAAGAAGCTGTCATTGTTCCTTTGTCGTGTTGCTTCCGGAGAAGTGCTCTGGCTTGGGTGTGTTGGCTGGTGCTCGTGCGAATGGAAATTTTCGACTGTTGGACAGCAATGGTGGTGCAGGTTGGACTGGTATGTAGGGATGAGAAGATTTAACATTTGGGTATGATCGTATAATTAGGTGCGTATTTAACGTCACATTCTTAAGGGTAGATGTCATATGACAATTTTTGATATTGGTTGGACGTAGATAAGTCATCCATAGATTTACAGATGGAATTAAATTGCAGGGTAGAATGAGAGTGGTGAATAGAGAATGATAATAAGATACATCGAGATTTATAGTTGATTAGAATTATTTTTGACACCGATTCTTTATATGCGTTAGTGCTTTATGTGAATTAAGAAGAGGAATTAGGTGACGTAACTTATTTGATTATTATGTTAGAGGATAGATTCAAGGGGACCTGTAGATGGAGTCAAGTGGAAGAATGATCAGAATATCTTGCTTGCTCCTGTATCTTGCGTGATCTCTTGAGCTTTCTACAGTACTAATTATTAATACCATTACTATTACTACACCTACTAGTATTATTTATACTGTTATTGCTGCTGCTACTACTACTGCTGCTGTTATTATTACTACTATTATTGTTACTATTGTTGCTATAATACTATTACTGCTTCTGCTGCTGGTACGACTGTTGTTACTACTGCTGCTGTTGCTACTACTACTATTGTTACTAATACCGATGCTGCTACTACTATTGTTACTACTACTGCTGTTTCTACTACTACTATTGTTACTACCATTGC
>NW_017094212.1:0-941 GCF_001483705.2 Eufriesea mexicana
TGACGTCTGACTGATCCAAGTAGCGATATTATTACTCGAAAGCTCGATTAAATCCGGATCTATTCCGAGAACATCCCGAGAGAGAAACTCGGAGATATTCGCAGAAGTCTCAGGTATGTACCTCTGAGAAAGCACCGGTTCGTTCCTTGTCACCCGAGCAACGCGAATTCCAGGAAATTGCGCAAGCACGCGTTACGCGATTGCCGATTGCCGTGTAGCTGTCAACGCGATGTTTCAAAAATATCAACGACTCGTCGATGCTAATAGTAAACACGATTGGGCCCGAGACGAGTGCCAGGATTGGCGCGCAATTAAATCGCCAGTCACGCATCATCGTTCGTGAAAATGGCCGAGCGATTTGTCATAAAATCTTTTCCCAATCGGAGACGTTATTAATTATCCTGGCCTAAACCAAGCATATACGGTGACCAGGTAATTACGTTAGTACGGGAAAGAAAGTGTTAGAGGAAGAGAGATGGCCGGAACGCGGTTGGATTTTCGGTGCGACAGCCGCTTAAATAATTTCCGGCCAGCATGTTGGTACTAGAGCTGGATACGGCGCTCGCGGAGCAGCAGCTAATGATGATCGATGATGTTCTCACTAGAACATAGCCGCGCTCCAGCTAGACGAGACGCGAACGAGCCCGAGAGCTCGCCGGAACACGGCACTACTCGGAAGAAATGCTTTATTGAATTGTCGAAGACAAGCCCCGATGCCAGACATCTGCTGGCTCGAGCCGACAGAAGACGTATGTGTGTCGTCAGCGCGGTAAAACCATCGATCCGTGATTTCTTCGGGTTCCTCCTTTTGTTGCCCGGCTGATTAATCGAAGATGTATTTAAATGAAAGACATCGGGGCCGCTTAGCGGCGCAGGTTACGCTACCATCCTCCTTCTTCCCTTTTTCTTTTCCCTTCGTGCTGTTTCTTCGGATTTCGCTG
>NW_017094213.1:0-896 GCF_001483705.2 Eufriesea mexicana
TCAGAAAAACTGATATTTCCAGTCTGATTCTATTGTATTGCAATGGCTATAGCACGCCAATAGAATATTTAATCCTTATTTATGCGAGAAAACTTGCTCACCACGATATTAGTAGAAAATGTCAATAAAATTGAGCATTCCAGTCATATTCTATAGCATTTCAATGGCTTTAGCACGCCAATAGAACCTTTCCTCCTTATGTACGCGAGAGAGCTTGCCCACCACGATATTTGCCGTAAATGTCAGTAAAATTGATATTTCCAGTCTGATTCTAATGTATTGCTATGGCTATAGCACACCAATAGGATCTTTCCTCCTAATTTATGCGAGAAAGCTTGTTTACCACGATATTAGTCTAAAATGTCAGTCAAATTGTCCTTTCCTGTCAGATTCTATTGCACTGACATGGCTGTAGTACGCCAATAGTATCTATCCTACTTATTTATGCATGAAAGTTTGCTCCCCACGATATTAGTCGAAAATGTCAATAAAATTGACGTTTCCAGTCAGATTCTATAGCATTGCAATGGATATAGCACGGCAAAGGGATCTATCCTCCTTATTTACACGAGAAAATTTGTTCGCCACAGTATTAGTCGATAATGACAGTAAATTTGTAATTTCCAGTCTTATTCTATTGTATTGCCATGGCAATAGCACGCCAATAAAATCTATGCTTCATATTTTTGCAAGTAAGCGTGCTCACACAGATATTAGTCGAAAATATCGGTAAAATTGTACTATCCAGTCAAATTCTATGCCATTGCAAGGGATATTGCATGCCAAAAGGATCTACCCTGCTTATTTACGAGAGAAGGTATGCTCACCACGATATTAGTCGAAAATGTCAGTGAAATTGGAAGTTCCAGTCTGATTCTAGTGTATTGCAATGGCTA
>NW_017094214.1:0-942 GCF_001483705.2 Eufriesea mexicana
ATATTAAAAACTCACTAGTACCTCTCCAAAATATCAAAATAATATTTAAAAAATCACTAGTACATTTCCAAAATGTCAAAATAAAATTAAAAACTCACTGGTACCACCCCAAAATATCAAAATAAAATTAAAAACTCACTAGTACCTCCCCCAAACCCCCGAAAAGCCTTCGACGACAACGATTACCATTTAAGCAGTCACGTTGAAATGACCGAGATCTCCATATGATTTTCTCCAAAAGGTCGTCTCTAATTGAAATGCACGGATCTCTTTTCCCCACGACGGAAGTGATGGTCGGACCTATTAATATCAGCAGTATATTTCAATTAATCCAAATAAATCGGTAGGCGACACGACGCGGGTGTGCGTGCGCGTGCGTGGAAAGGAGAAGAGAGGAAAAAAAAAGGATCAGCGTCGTGGCGCTTGCGCGAAGGGCGTCGCGACGACCGCCGACGCCTTCTTGAATGAAACCGTCGCAGTCAGTTCGCATCAAGGCGTCCACCCTCGCTCCGACTTTCACGGATTTTCTAACTGCCCGCTCGGCGAACCGCAAGTGACATACCACGGTGATAAATCATTTAATCACGTTTTTCGACCGGCCCTCAAGTCCATCAGGTATAGTCGGTGGAAGTGACGTTGTGCGCTCGTAAATTACAATTGCAAGTGCTTCGATCATCTAACGCGAACCAGCACGCCACACGTCTTCGCTTCGCACGCAGATTTTGATAAAGAAAACGTTTCCAGTCATTCGCAATCGACGTATGATCACGATAGATCGTTATATGGACGGATCTCGAAGTTTCTAGATCGCAAATTTCTATTTCGAAAAATTATTCCACGTGTGTATTTTCGTTCGAGTACGTGATCTCACGAGCGCATGACGTCGTTTTCGTTGGTTATACGAATTTTCAACCTCGAGAAGCAAGGATTTGTTCGATCGAA
>NW_017094215.1:0-943 GCF_001483705.2 Eufriesea mexicana
ATAAATTAAATTAATTATTAAATTAATACAAATTATTAAATCTCAATAAACATTTATTCGGATAAAATAAGAAATCATTTGCCATTTAAATAAATAAATAATTCGAACGAAGGTTATTTTCTCGTACAAATAAATCAAGGCAGAATTATCTCAAGGTAACCTCCAGCCAAGCGAGATGATATATGATCGTCTGAAATATTCATTTTTCAAATATTTCGTTTAAATAATGCCCAACCCTGGCTTCGCGTTCAAAAGACACGTCATTCGGTAAATCCGCTCGCAAGGACTTTCCCAGTGACATGAAAAGGGCCAAGGATTATACAGTCAAAAGTCAGATTTCGAGTTTGTCGGTACATCGAACAGAATGCAGCGGCGCATCTAAAGGCTTCCGGTTTCCGAACACCTGCCCATTTCTCTACAGGCTGGGACCTTGCCAATGGCGTGGAATGTCCCCATGCTTCTTCAAATTGTAACAATTTTCCTCTCATTTCTATTTTCATCGCGAAATATCTTCCCGGGGATTATCCATGATAATGTTCTCTACTATATATTTAATACCATATAGTGCTTATATAAATAAAAATAAATAAAATTTCGGATTCTATGGAAAAATAAATTAATTCGACGTTGGAATTTATCTTACGATTTATACCAAATTATGCTATTCTCAGTATAACAGTAAATTTTGTTTAATCTTTTATTAAATTTTTATTTGAACTTTTGTTCAGTTAAATTATTATCCATGATATGCTGTTCTCTACTATATATTTAATACCATATAGTGCTTATATAAATAAAAATAAAAGAAATTTCGGATCCTATGAAAAAATAAATTAATTCGACGTTGGAATTTATTTTACAATTTATACCAAATTATGCTGCTCTCAGTATAATAGCAAATTTTATTCAATCTTTTATTAAATTTTTATTTGAACTTTTGTCC
>NW_017094216.1:0-943 GCF_001483705.2 Eufriesea mexicana
GAATCGAGTTGGCCGTGTGTTCCCGTGGAACACGTGTTCCTCTGATTTCATCCGACGTGTTACCAGCGTGTTCCACCCCCGCATGGACGCGGCCCCGCTCGGCGTGTTGCACGGGCACACGCGTACGCGCGGAGCGGGACAAGGGTGGCGGAGGCATCGTACGTGTGCACGGTGGAAAACGGATCGGAAACGCGCGCGTTTGTATCCTGCACGCGTGGTCCGAAGGCAGACAGAGGACAGAGGCCTGTTCTGGATCGCTGGATCGCCTGCTCGCCAAAGGATGCTCAATCGCATTGCTGTCTCTTCGCTCCGCCACTCCCCACTGTCCGCGTTCTGTGTTACTGCTGCCCCTCTGTCCTGTTCCTTCGCCGAAACGAACCACCGCCACGCATCGGTGCCGCCGATTGTTTCTCCTGCACCCCGGCTATCGATCTCCAGAGCTGCTGGCCTCGCGTGCCGTCCTCCAGCGAGCCTATCTTGTTTACCTCCGATAAAACACACGTCTATCCGATTGACTTCCCGAAACTCCACCAAGGCACCACGTCGCTTCAGATGAGGTACGCCTGCTCTGATTGACTCGCCAAAAATTATCTCGTTTCCAGGAAAAGGTGCGAGTCACGTTGACTCCCCTACATTCCGCAGAACCATTGCGTTACTGTGGCACTGGCGAGTGTACCGAGTGATCGTCAATGTGATTGACGAGTGTTTGAAATGGCGTGATAGTGGATCCAGAGGATGTTTAGGTTAGATTATGAGTAGTGACACAAGCACTCGACCTTTTACTCTCGCGTTTTTAGAATTGACTTCTACTGACGTCGCTATTGACAGCTGTATATCGTCAATTGGTCGTCCTCAATTGGCGACGGTTAATGACTAACCTAATTTCTCGAGGAACGTTGTGTTTATAGTGGACTGTATTTTATGTAGTAGTTCCGGATAACTC
>NW_017094217.1:0-944 GCF_001483705.2 Eufriesea mexicana
TCTGTTTATAATTTGTATATTTGTGCATTGGCTGTACCATTCTCACAGTCCAAACGACAAAGTAAGACAAAGTAATCTTCTGCTCATACTTTTCAGTATACTTGAGCGCTTGGCATCAAGTGCTCGCTCGCTGCCACCTGAGCGAAAAGTATAGCAAAATCGGTGCCGAAGTCAACGTGTTAATGAAGAAACGAAACCGTTAACCAATCAGGGTGTCTTATTGGCACCTCGAGGCGCTTTCCGGGTACAAGTCAACTCAGTGTAAAGAAGTAAGTTCGTAAAATGCGCTCCACTCGAGTACATCGAGTTAATTATTGTACTCAATAAACCTGTCCCTTGGAGACAAAATATTTGGAGTGGTATCTACCCTAAACCTGATATCTATATCCTACACAGAGAAATATCAAGATCATTCGAAGCTAACGTACATGGCCTGACCCTGACCCCTGAGGGTCCATTGTTAGCTAAGTCCTAAGTGCTGTAGCCTAATTTCTGTAAATTTGACTTCTTTTGAATGACATCCCGTGTTCGGTAACTCGAGGTGATAACAAAGTTTGCCTATAACAACCGAATATACAGAAGGTACGGGACTGTTCAGCATTTAGGTCCTGCCTGTTAGAAAACCGTAGCGGAGCTTCTAGAACGGCACTTTATTAAGTATTAAAAGTACTACTTGCTAATGCAATTCCATGTTCTAAAATTTAAGTTTCACCTTTGAACTGTGCTTATAGACTGTTCGTATCTCTTTCTGATCAAGTGATGACTATCTCCATGTCGTGGCCTTGTGGCTCAGACTCTATTGACGTCAAATCTGTCAAACATCGAAGATTCAAGTTTAAGCTAATATCGATCTCTCCTTTAACAGTTGCTTGGGTGATTAATGCATCTGTGACACGTCTATCAATAAGATTCTCCCAAGCCTGTGATCTACTGTATCTAATATT
>NW_017094218.1:0-945 GCF_001483705.2 Eufriesea mexicana
GATAAAATTAATTTTTTTATATATGAATACAAAAAAAAAGAAATTAAAAATTGAATAAAAAGATTATTATAATATATTATATTAATAAATTAATTTTTCCTCATTAACAGTATTATTATACGAAAATAAAAAATAAAATAAACTTCCAAATTTCTACGTTTGTCTAATTACCAGAATTTCAATTAAACGTAGTGGCAGAAGCCAATTGGATTACGACAGAAGCAAACAGGTAATGAATTACCTGTCTCAATGAACACCTTTGCAAACCGGTATGATTTCCTACTGCGTGGATTTGCATATTGTATCCATGTGAATCTGCCTCATAACACTTAATAACAGCCCAAATATTTTGAATTTCTGTCATACGTGCACAAAGTTACTTTTATTTTATTGTGTTATGTAATAGTGTGATTGAGTTAAATGCACTTGAATTTTGTGAAAATAATAATAGAGTTCATGGGGGATGAGCATTGCTAAGGGTTGTTGCTGATGAAATAAGAATTATCAGAAGATCCAAACAACCATAATTCACATCGAAGGTAAAACATGCAACACTACTTACATATGTTTTGAAACACCCTGTATAACCGCTGCTCTCTTTTATTTTCCACGATATTTTCAAAAAATTCGCTTCTCAGATCAACAAATACCTGTGAATTATGAATAAATTTTGAAAATTAAGTTTGGATTAGATATTTTGTCCAATAACCAATACTTAGGCATACAATGCTATGGATGTACACCTATAAGTAAAATTCAATGTAAGTCACAATAATATTTTATTAATATTAAAATAACAGTATAAATAATATTTAAATAATATTTTGCAAAAATTAATAACAATTGTACATATAAGACAAAATTGTCCAAAATGTCGATTTTTATAAAATATTTAAAACTTTGTACTTGGAAAACGAGCCCCTTTAAATAAAATAATAGAACATT
>NW_017094219.1:0-945 GCF_001483705.2 Eufriesea mexicana
CACTGCAGCCCTAGGAATAGTGAGTTCGTAGACGATTTAAATCTGTAGCAGTCCTAGAATGACAAAAGACACATCCATTATCCCTGGGGAAATTATTACTTGACAACATAGTGCTGAGTACAGCCATCATCGCAGTACCGTAGCCGTTGGTTTATTTTTCTCACTGGTGACGAAAGTGTCAAAGAAATTCTAGAGCAACCTACGTATAGAACGGTTACTGCTAGTGATATTTACAATTGATGGTACGGTGCGTTTGACATCCGCCATCAGTGCAATGCAGCCGCTGGATTAATGTGTTCAATGATGATTTATGTTCCACAAGAATTCCAGAATGAGAAGGTAGATGTCCATTATCACTCGAGATAATAAGAAGTGACAACAAAGTACTGAGCACAACTACCATCAATGTACTGCAGAGGTCTCATTAAACATTCACTGATGATATATACTCCATAGCAATTCCAGGATGAGAAATGCAGGTCCACAATCTCTGGGGATATTATCAGTTGACAACACAGTACTGAGTAGAGCCAATATCCCAGTGTTGTAGCCGTTGAACTATATGCCCCTCTGATAATGTATGTTCCAAGTCAATTCTAGAATAACCACTGCATACGACGATCATGGTTAGAGATATCTGCAGTTGATAATACGGTACTTAGTGCATCGACCGGCTGAGCAGAGAAACTGCTGGATTAACCTGTTCAATGATGTTCCAGATATTATAACAAATCTAGAGTGACAGGGAGGTTATCGATTAACATGTGAGCACTTAGCAATTTCTAACTCAGTACAGCATAGAGTCATTGTCACAGTACTGTAGCCGTTGTGATAGTTTGCACATCGATGACGTAAATCCCAATGCAATTCTGGAGTAATGAGTGTGTAGGACTGTTATGGCTAGGATATTTGCAACTGACTGCACGGTGCTTATCGCACTCACCA
>NW_017094220.1:0-946 GCF_001483705.2 Eufriesea mexicana
CGCAGAGCGAAACGTGCTACGTAGTAATACTGTTACGATACACAGAATTATTTATCGGCTCATGCAAACGAACTGTACTGTGCTGCTGCATACATTTGGTAAACAGCGCGAGTAATGACTGAAACGCGTGTTTTCTAACCTCACTTTTAGAACAGAGGTTGGGATTGTCGAGGTTATTGCCTCTGGAATTCTTTCTTTCTTCGTATCTAGAGAATGTTTGTATAATATCTTTCGACAAAGGATAGGCAAACAAGCTCGTATTCGAATAACGTTATCGGATATGATATCGATACTTTTGCCGAAATTAATTAATTGTTTGGATACTGATTTGGAAATTGATAATATCGACCTCTAGACCAATTAATAAACGTGCTTTTGGGAAGGTTATTATGTGGATATTTGCGTGTTCACAAATTGCGTGCCACGCTGTAATTTATAACGCAATTTAAATCTAAAAATGTATAATTAACACAGTGATTTATAGAAATTTTATAAATAATTTAGGAAGCTTAATAAATGTCGAATATTCTATTTATGAATAAAATTCTCTCAGACATTTGATTAATTATTTGCAGAGAGATAAAGGGTACTATGTTATAATAGTTGAATTGATAAATATAGAGGGTGTTCCACTTATGATATATATCTAAACTAAATATTTTCATTGCTGTTAAAGGTGTAAGAAAATAGTCCCAAGATGTGCATTTCCAAATTTTATTTTTTTTACACATGAACTGCAATTTTCTATAATAGTAGTAATTGTATAATAGTGATAATGATAGTTGGCATTAATTCAGTTCGACAAACTGAACACTATAATCCTCATATCAATATAAATATCAACAATGTTAACAATTCATAAATAAAGATAATAAAAAATAATTAATAATGAATATCAACAATATAAACAATATGAACAATATTAATATCATTTCTCAAAATAACT
>NW_017094221.1:0-946 GCF_001483705.2 Eufriesea mexicana
CACGCGTACTCGGTGAATATTGAAAGTTTTAGTTTCTCCATTACATTGAAGATTGAAGGTTAAAATGAGTATTACTACGTGATTTAAATTATTTCACAACTGACAAAGGTAAAATGTAAAAACATTGAGAGGAATTGACACATGAAAGACGTAATCTAAAAACATAATTTAAAAATCAATGTTACTATTAGGAAGTTACGTATATTACGTTATCTATTTCTGTTATCTATAGTTAATACCTCATAATTTTAATTATTTCACAACTGTCAAACGTAAAACGCAAAAACATTGAGAGGAATTGACACATGAAACACGTAACCTAGAAACATAACCTCAAAACCAATGATATTCTTAGGAAATTACGTATATTACGTTGTCAACCATGACTCTAACCGTGATAATTGAGTGGAATATCCACGAGCAATCTTAATTAAAGCAATTGAGTGTACTACAATGTGAAAGGAAGAAATAGCTGGAACATATCTCTTCTAAATTCCCGCAAAACGAATTTCAAGATGGACGAATGAGAAAAGATATACTGTTGTATATTTCATGTTTTGTTGCACCTGTTACGTGTTGTTATATGTTTATGAATTATGTATTACATTTTCAAATGTTACCCGTTATTATATCAGCGACTAGTAGTTAGACTTGAAATTCGAATTAATGAATGAACGCTGAATTTCAAATTAAAGGTATGTGAACCGTCGTTCACAAAGGCATGGAATAATGGCGCGTTTTTATGTAATTATTTCGTACCGATAGATCCGGCAACTTTGTTAATTTTCGAATTCATTACCATGGAAAATAAAGCGTCAGTGAAAAAAAATTGTAGTTTTACGTAAATTTCCTTGTCATATTAAAATTATACAGCAGTCTACAAATATCCTTTAAAAAAAATAAGTAAAATGGCTGACAATGAATTCGAACATCTGCCAAAGGTGTT
>NW_017094222.1:0-946 GCF_001483705.2 Eufriesea mexicana
CAGAGCCAGGCAGAAGATATTAGAAATCAATAGAGCGCAGAAGCGCGCGTGTTACGGTGCATATCACAGAAGTATAAACTATACCATCCCAACGTCACCAAACGTAACATAGCCGAAAATTGCATAGCTCAAGCCATCGTACCGGGACCACTATTGCTGGCCTACCAAGGGCCCAGCAGAATATACTAGAGCACAAGGGTGCGCAGAAATACGCCGCATTGAACTGTATAGCGCAAAAGTCATATCTATCCTCTCCCAACATTACCAATCGTAACACAACCAAACGTAACCTAACACAAAATGACGTTCCGCGACCACAATGTCTGGCCTCCCCAGAGTCAAGCAGAATTTATTAGAGCACAGTAGAAAGCGGAAATGCGCCGAATAACAATGTATATCGCAAGAGTCAAGCCTATCGTATCCTAAACTAACCAAATGTAACATAACCGAACGTAACGTAACAAACACCATTGTGCCGAGAACACTATTGCTGGCCCCCATGGCTAAGAACAATATACCAGAGCCCAGTCGAGCGCAGATATCCACCGTAGTGCAGTGTACAGCACAAAAGACAGAGATAACATAACCTGACACGGCGTAACGTAATCTAACCAAACGTGGTCTAATTGAGCATAACGTACCGCGACCGCTATTGATGGCGTACTTGAATCCATGCATAGCATGTCAGAGCAGGATAGAGCGCAGAAATACAACGAATATCAGTGTATACCACAAAAGTCATAGTGGGCTATCCTAACCTAGACAAACTGAACATATACAAAAGTTACTTAAGTAAACCTGACACGACTAGGCCACTATTGTTGGCCTCCACAGAGACAAGCAGAATAAACTGGAGCACAGTAGAGCACAGAACTCCACCGCACTGCAGTGTATGGCACAGAAGTCTAAGATAATCCACACTAACCTGACCTAACCTCACACAAAC
>NW_017094223.1:0-947 GCF_001483705.2 Eufriesea mexicana
ATCTCCCCCATGATAGGATGATCGCTTTCCTGAATGTGGAAATTTTTCCAAGTCCGAATTTCATCACGGTGGGTCGTAACCCAAGAAAATATTGCCAAAGGAAATATCCCTTTGGAACGGACACTGTCCACGATAGTAGTGGAGACCGGAAAGGGAACCCAAGGACGTTGACCATAGTTAGGTAGTTGCCAGGAATAATTTTGAGGAGAGTGTCTCTGTTAGTGGTCTGACCACGGGGTGGACAGTGTCCACGGAAGTAAATGAAACCGGAAGCTCACAGGAACGTTAACAGTGGTCAGGTGGCTAGCAAGAATTATTTTCGAGCGAGTGACCAATGCCTGAACGTCGGCCATGTTAGATTCTTGGGTATTTGAAGAAAATCAATTTCAGAATCTCGTGAAAAATTCATTAATCCATCAATTCGTGAACTTTGACCTGACACGTAGTACTTAACGTAGGACATCGACCTATCTTCATCGACTTTAAGTTACTTAAGTTATTCTCTTGGGCAAAATTCATGCCACTGATCGTGTCGAGTGAGTAACTTTACGAACACACTTGTGCTGCTTTGAAATATCGAAGAACATATAAAACCAGTCGATCTCGTAAAAATAGTAAATAAAAATAAATTTAGAATCTTCCCAGTTAAACTAATAAATACAATAATACAATAACACGAAAATAATACAGCAATGATACAATACAGTGCCATAGAATACAATAATAGAACAATAATACAATACATTACCATCAAATACAATAATACAACAATAATATAATACAATACCATGCAATGCAATTATACGACAATAATACAACACAATACCATCGAATACATTAATACAACAATAATACAGTACAATACCATGCAATACAATTATACGACGATAATACAATACAATACTATAGAATATAATAATACAACAATAATACAATACAGTACAATA
>NW_017094224.1:0-948 GCF_001483705.2 Eufriesea mexicana
CTTCGATGCGGGCGAAGTGTTCGTAAAACTCGGAGATACTATACCAATTGTTATAACAGGAATTGCCAAACGTTAGGTCCAAAGATGGCGAAGAATTAACACCAAAAGTTAACACTCTTTGGTCCTAGTTTGGCCCGGTCCCTGAGGAACGGAATGCCTAGTGCTAGAAACTGGGAACTGCCGTGGCACTTAACGTGTTAAGCCTACAATTACTATAAAAATTACTCTATCAACGAAAATATTCACGCTTTACCTCAGATATCTACTATTTTTATTCTTCCAATGATCGATGGATCCTTCGAATATCACTGGTGCACTCGCGATCCTAATGACAGCGGATAGACGGATGTAATCTAAATCTCGAGTAAATGAACTTCGGGAAATCGGCAAACGATCAGAGACTTTCGAATTTCGATGTACTATCGACTGGAACTGCATTGCACGACGTAGCCAGCAAGCAATTGACTGCTAAAGCTCTGCGTGTCAACAGCGTCGCGGAAGATCAAGTTCGTGGTCGAATCCGGGGAATTCCGGTCATCCTTGAAGCAGCGGCTGACAAATTCGACAGATGATATTTTAGACTACCGATAATGCACGTCGGTACAGTCCCGAGCTGTTAATTCCTCGGCTCGGTTGCAACCAGACGTCACACCAAGAGGCAAAGACGTTCTCAGCCGAAGACGTCAACGAAAGCAACGAGTTATCTGTCACGTAGTTATCGCCGTGCAATGTCGCGATAGCGAACGAGTTTACGTGTAATTGCACCGAGTGAAAATTGTTTGCAACGCTCGATAAGCGCCGAGGAAAACATCGATGCGAGATAAGCGTAGGCGGTAGCCTGGCGAAGCTTCTAGAACCGAGGTTCCAGCCTGCTGCGAAATCAGCTCATTGCAAAATACGTTCATGGATGCAGGGAATCGAATTGATACCGATGATGTTTAAAACATG
>NW_017094225.1:0-947 GCF_001483705.2 Eufriesea mexicana
GGCCCCCCCCCCCCCCCAGAGGTACAAGAAGGATAAACTAGAGCGCAGCAGAGCGCAGAAATCTCCTGCATATCTGCGTGCAGCGCAAAAGGTGAAGCTGCCCTGACCACTCACTGCCAAACTCAACCTATCCGATCGTATCTTGACCAAACATAAGGTACCGAGACCACTGTTTCTGTCCTTCCCAGAGCCAAGCAGGACTTGCTAGAGCACGGTAGAGCGGAGAAATCTATCGAATAGCTGCGCATGGCGCCAAAGATAAAGCTATCCTGACCAAGCATTTCCTAACCCAACCTAACCGAACGTACCTTAGCCGAACATAACGTGTGGAGGCCACTGTTGCTGGCCTTCCCAGGGCCAGGGTGGAAAAATTAAAGAGCTGTAGGGTGAAGAAATCTACCGAATAGCAGGCTATAGCAATAAAGTCATAGGTACCATCCCCTAACCTAACCAATCGTAACATACCCAAACGCAACGAAACTCAACCTAACGTGCCGCGACCACTACTGCTGCACACACCAGAATCAAGCGCAACACGTTACCGGGGAGTAGAAAGCAGAAATTCATATAATCGCAGTGGGTATCAGAAAAGTAGGAGCTACCCAAGCCTAACCCAAGCCAACAGAACGTAACCAAATTTAACCTGACTCAACCTAACTTGTCCAGACCGCCGTTGTTGCCCCCCCCCCCGCCGACGAGCAAAGCAGGGCATACAATTGTAGAGTAGATACCACAAGCTCACCGAATAGCTGCGCACAGCAAAAAAGATAAAGCTATCCTAACCAAAATTTGCTTAACGCTACCTCACTGAACGTAACATGGCTAAACATAACGTGCCGAGGGTACTATTGCTGGCCTTCCCAGAGCCAAGCTGAGCATCTTAGAGCACTGTAGGGCGAAGGAACCCAACTAATAACTGACTATAGCACTAAAGTCAAAGCTATCCT
>NW_017094226.1:0-946 GCF_001483705.2 Eufriesea mexicana
TTGCTTAGGTTAGGAGAGTATATCTTTGACTTTTGTGATATATACACCTATTCGGTGGATTTCTGCGCTCCACTGTGATTTGATATGTTCAGCTTGGTTCTTGGGACATACCGAAATAGGGGTCTCGGCACCTGATGCTGAGTCAAGAAGCGTTTGGATGATTTCGGTTTGGTCTGGTTAGGTGAGGTCATCTATGCTCCTGTGCTTTACACCGCAACGCCGCGCATTTCTGTGACCTACTGTGTTCTAGTATATTCTGATTGTCTCTGTGGAGGTCACCGCTTTTGGTGTAGGGCGCTTAGGTGTTAGGTTACGTTCGGTTATGATACGTTTGGGTAGGTTAGGCTACGGCAGCTCCGACTTTTGTGCTATACACTGCTATTCGGTGGATATCTGAGATCTACTGTGATATAATACGTTCTGCTTACCTCCGGGCTGGCCAGTAATTATTTTCTCATCAAGTTGGGTTGAGATCGGCTACGTTTGGATAGATTATGTTACCTATGTTTATGTTTCGATAGCTTCGACTTTTCTGCGATAAACTGCGATTCCATGCATTTCTGCACTCTACTCTCTTCTAGTATGCTGCGCTTGGCTCTGTGGAGGACATCAATACTGGTCCCGGCACGTCAGATTGTTTTAGGCTACTCTTGATCATGTTACGTTTGGTTAGGGTGGGAGTGGATAGCATTGACTTTTGTGCTTCATAATGCTTTTCGGTGTAATTTTGCGCTATACTGTGCTCCAATATGCTCTGGATGGCTCTGGAGACGCCTGCAATAGTGGTCCCGGCACGTTAGGTTCAGTTGGGTTACGTTTGGTTAGGGTATGCCTGTTCGGGTTAGGTTTGGATAGCTTTGACTAACTTGGCATAGTCTGTTATTCGGTGGATTTCCGCGATCTACTGTGAACGACTATACTCTGTTCGACTCTGAGGAGTCCAGCA
>NW_017094227.1:0-948 GCF_001483705.2 Eufriesea mexicana
TTCAGGGCCGTACTTATTGCAATCCCAAATATAATAGTGAAAATTCGAAAGATTCTGATCGTATCAAAAAGGAGGAAAGGAAATGCAAATTGCGTCAGGGAAAACAAAAGAAAACTGAAATAATATCAACCATGCGAGGAGGGAGCGGCGTGCCAGAAAGGGGGTGGAAAAAATAACAGAGAAGGAAACCAAGTGAAAAAGAAAAGGAAATTATAACACTCAACGAAAAGTGAAATTTCCGAGTGAGAATACAGCGGAAAACTCGCTGAATCGAGAAAATGCTGGTGCCGCGTAATGAAAAGCAACGAGTAGCAACCCCTGCGTGAAATATACGCGCGCGATACGTCCCGGCGAATGAAATTAAAAAGATGACTATGTCCCGGCGATAAATTCTACGCGCACGGTCGAGCTGTCGTCCCGGCGCGTCCCGGCGCGTCGCGACGCGTCGCCACGCAGGGAGCAAGAGTATCGCTGGAATTCCGCCGATGCTCTCGGCGATACACCCCTTGTTAGGGGGAAATTGAGTTTAACTATGAGTACACGCTCGCTCGCTCCCTTCTTCTCGTGTACGTGTCTCCGACCCCTCGTCTGCTTCGCTCCTTTTTATCGCGCGTAAGTCATCGCGAGCTTTGTCGTGCACACCGGAACGAGTAATTCCGATGGTAACGAGGGGTAACGATACCAGAAAGCACGATCCGTTGTATTCTTGGTGTGTAACCCGGGTCGGCTCGTTTAACGTCTGTGGTGTAGCAGGTGGCTGTAAGAATCCGGTTCGAGTACTGTCGAGAAGCTGTTATATGTGGGTCACTACTGCGGCACCTGTGTTATTGCTTGTTTCGTTATTTGTGACAATATTTGGGTTGGCATTGCGACAATACTTGTGTCGTTATTGCGACATTTGGGGCTATGCTTGTGTTATTACTCGTATTGTTATTGTGTCGATGGTTG
>NW_017094228.1:0-927 GCF_001483705.2 Eufriesea mexicana
TAACCCAACCTAACCTAACCTAACCTAACCTAACCTAACCTAAGCTAACCTAACCTAGCCTAACTCAGCATGACGTGCAAATAACACTAATGCTGTCATTCGCAGATCCAAGCTGAACATACTAGAGCATAGTGAATGGCAGAAATCCACCGAATGGTATTGTATAGCACAAAGGTAAGAGCTACCTCCTCCTATCCTAACCAATCGTAGCACACACAATCGTGGCTAAACTCAACCTAACGTGCAGCGACCACTAATGCTGGCCACGCCAGAGTCGAGAATAGTATAATAGAGCAGAGTAGAGTGCAGAAATCCACCTAGCAGCAGTGTATATCACAAAAGACAGATCTATCCTGTCCTAAACTAAGCAAGTGCAACGTAACGAAACGCAATCTAACAACACCTAACGTGCGAAGCCCAATATTGGTGTACACCGCAGTGCCAAGCAGAATTTATTGGATCACAGTAGAGCGCAGAAATCCACCGAAAAGCAGTGCATGGCGCAAAAGTCAAAGCAAATCTAACAAAACATTTCGTAACCTAACATATCCAAACGTAGAATAACTATGCCGTACGAGACGACACCACTATTACTGGCAACCACAGAGAAAAGAAGACCACAATAGAGCACAGCAGAGCGCAGGAATCCACCGAAAGAAAGTGTATATCACTAAAGTCATAGCTATCATAACCAAACATAGCCTAACCGAAAGTAACCAAGCGTAACCTAAGCAAGCCTAGCGCGCCACGACCACCATTTCTGGCGTCCAGGGACACGAGTGGAGTATAGTGGAGCAATGTAGAGCGCAGTAATCCAGCGAATAGCAGTGTACAGCACAAAACTCAAACATACCCTCTCCTATACTAACCAAACATAACATAACCCAACGTAGCGTAACTCATACTTACGTGCCGAGACCACCATTG
>NW_017094229.1:0-949 GCF_001483705.2 Eufriesea mexicana
TCCTTGCACACTGATTGTGGTACTAAATATTTTGCTTACGCGACATCGGTCAAAAAGAATACAATATTTTAAAGAAATCTTAATGTAATATATTAAAACAGGATAAACTGTCAATTTTCATTCAATATTGTTCAATGCAGTTCAAGTAGTTCAAGCGTTTCGGTCACCAATGACCACCGAGGCGTCACAGGAGAAACCGTGACCGGTCATATATGACCAACGTGGCAGTCAAAGTTTTAATTTGCTGTTAGAATTTATGAAATATGAACTTACGAAAAATAATGTATTTCTGTAGAATCAAGATTACCTGATTATGCTCCACCCTGAAATGTTTGAATCATTTTGAATAATCGTGTGCATTTTGTAATAATAATTTAGAACCGTCGTTTATGCATAAAAGAGTACATCATAGTGTGATGATCAATGGCTTATTTTTGTGCGGTTTGTATGAAAAATGCACGAGTTAGACTCGACATTATAATGCAGAGGATTAATATTTTCAACTTGCTGTGTGTGCGTAGGGGGTGGGATATTTAAATGGAGATACGAGTATTTTTGTTATTTATGATTTTATGAAAAATATCTTCGGGATGAGGTTAAAATATTTGAAGTTGGGAGATGAAGTAATGATTTTCGAATTTTTAATACTCCTCTGTGATATATAGATTAAAATTAGAAATAGGATTTATACAAGATATCTTTAGGAAAATGTTATATAAAAATAGTTGTGTATAAAAATAACAAAATAATCTTTTTACAAATTTATTTTTCTTATGACATTTCAAAGTCACTAAAATCTCATATTTTATTATATAATGTACATAATAATTCAATAAATATTCGTCGTATAGTATATTTATATCAAATATCATATTTTGTGGTGAAACTTTTTAATCTGATATTTAAAAAAATAATATTTAAATAAATTTTAAATATAAATAAAATAAAA
>NW_017094230.1:0-948 GCF_001483705.2 Eufriesea mexicana
GTCGGAGCAGCTACGCGCAATGGTCGAAATCGACGTTGGTCGAGCGTGTCGCGGAGTTTCTCCTCCAACGACGTTCACCGTTGACCGCGTACATGGCATCGATCAACGCGATCGATCGGATCGAGTAATCGAACCGGCCGCATTCTTTTCGCGCCCGCGGAATAAGTTTTCATCGGCACGCGAGATCGATCGGCGACCGATCTCAGCGGACCAAGGGACGTGCCCCGTGGGAACCTCGATTCCGTGGGCCAGCCGTGCGATCCGTCGAGGTATTTGGCAAGTTAATACCGCGCGAGCTGTTCAAATTAACCGAGACAACGTTAAGCCCGTATTTGACTAGCCGACAACGGCGAAATATTCGTTGGAATTAATCCGTGGCCGGAAGCGAAACTTTGCCGCGCGCGGCCGTTGCTCCAGACGGCCGATCCGCGCCGATCGTTTGCACAGAAATGACACGCGATTAACCGTGTATCTCGAAACTTACCTGATCCGCGATTACGCGATTGGCCGCTCGAATTCCCCCGGCCCAGCAGCAGCTATACCTCGCGACTGGGAATCAAAGCGATCGGTTCGATCTCGAACGAGTTTCGCCACGGACGGGTGTTTCGCAAAAGTTTAAGCCCGTTGGACAGTTTACAAGGTAGCGGGTTCGCCGTAACTTACGCGGCTAGGCCGCAGTTTCCAACGGAAACGTACTTAACCGCGGTCTGTCCGCTGACTGAGCATCGAGCGATCGCTCGGTTGCTACAGTCGTACTTCCGTTTCAACGAATATCTCCGAAATTCCTTGATCCTTCTACCGGTCCAACTATAGTCCAAAGGGCAAAACTCGTTCGACGTTAACCCCTTGACTACGACAGATTTTGACACGTAGTGGCCATACCACACGGCAGGAATTGAGTTGCGATGTGCGCCATTTTTGTGAAAACAAGCGCCCTCCGTGTCAGAA
>NW_017094231.1:0-949 GCF_001483705.2 Eufriesea mexicana
AGTTGAACGTCGCTGATGCCTGAACGCGGCACCTTAAGTAGAGCCATGATGCAAATGGGTTAATTCTGATTTTCTTATAACACGCTTTTCATATAACGCGGTATGAATTAATCGTGTTATAGGAGACTCGACTGTACACCGAGAACGGTGAAACTTTTAAACCTTCTTCAAAAAAGCCTACAGAGTACGTCACTGTGTCACAAATTCGTGTCAGATCAGACATTTTTTTTTTAAAATGCAGGAACATGCATAGAAAGTGCACTTGAAGGCCTACTTTTAAACTTCGATGACCAATTATAATTATTCAGGAGAATAAACAATTATAATTACGAAAATTATTAGACTCAGAATACTCTAGTCTAACTTATAAGATAATAACGAACCTCCTAACGTTTTTAATTCTTATGTAATGCTTTATTTTAGTCAAATATAGCGTGTCTTTAGAAAAACTCACATTTTTTGAAAACTGTAGGTGATAGTGCAATTTTGATTACTGATTCGTGTTCAGGAAAGTAAGCTCTGCGAGAATCACCTATAACATATTACAGATTAGAGAAAAATGAACCCTTTCGCTACTACGGGCGACTATAGTCGCTCTCCATAAAATATTGTATGTCCACGTATTGTACATACGACGAACATCTGCAGTTATTGCACATCAACTGTCTCACTCTGAACATGCAGAGTGAGTATTTTGTTTTGCATTATTTGTTTATTACGGACCTCAGTACTCAGAAAACCAAATGCCTCTGACGATCGGTCTCGCGCACCGTGCACAGTTTCGTCGCGGCGGTTCGTTCTGCGGGAGTACTGCGGCGGCTCGTTCTGCGGGTGTACCGCGGCGGAGAGTCTACCCGTAGCGAAAGGGTTAATATTTGTTGAATAGTGTTATCTACCGCAACGTGCCTATCACACACGCCATTTTATGTCACTGCAGCTCGTTATTCTT
>NW_017094232.1:0-949 GCF_001483705.2 Eufriesea mexicana
AAAAACTGACATTATATAAGCACCCACAAAATTTGCGAGAAGTTAGTTTCAGTACAGTTTTCAGTACAGTTCCAGTTCAGTCACTTCCAGTTTCAATTTCTGTTTTGTTTCTTCCTCTCCGCCGACTTGTATTTTTCCAACGTAGCCTTATTGCTAGAACCCGTGTTGTGTATTGAAATCCGGGTTTCAACAAATGCTCCTAATTGTATCATTGCAACTACTTATATTTTCTTTAGTACAATTTCGATACATTTACTGACAATCATTGGAGCAAACATTAGTTGGAACTAATGTGAGAATATATTGTTAGATAGCGTGTGTGTGTAAATCTGATGGGTGTTTCCTCTTGAGTCTCTTAGAAAGGTCAGAATAATAATTTACAATAAGTTCACTCATGTGCTTTTTGATGAGCTCCACGAGTATTTTATAATTTCCTGTCCAGCAGTTGAAATCTGTACTGCTTTTCTTAAATCATCTTTTCTTATGTATCAGTTCCAAAATTGTTATTCAATTTGTTAGTTCCAATATTATTCTTAGACTATCACATTGGAGGCCTTTGATTATAGAATTATTATAGAATTCTACAATTCTATTATTATACAATTCTTTATTTACTGCTGAAAAAGGTATCGTCAGTATCTTAGTAGAGAATATTTGAATTTCTACTCTTCTCTAGCCAAAAAATCGTCCAGTGCAAAGGGTTAAGTTGTTATTTTTGTTGACTCACGCTGTACATCAAATTTCAGAATTCACGATATAATTCATACACGTAAAATTAATTAATTCATTAATAATACCTTCCATGCTCTGTATTAAATCAATATAAATTCAAAAAAGCCAAGAAATACTTATTGAATATATTTTTGAAAATAATTTCAGTGCATTTGGAAGCTATTTCATTGGCATAACAAATATGCAATCTTCTTCGTCCAAATTGATTCGACGAAAT
>NW_017094233.1:0-949 GCF_001483705.2 Eufriesea mexicana
CGTTTGGTAGGGTTAGGATATTGTAGCTTTGACTTTTGTGCTTTACGCTGCTATTCGGTATGTTCCTGCGCTCTACTGATCCCTAACATGCTCTGCTTGCCTCTTGGGGGGGGGGGCAGTAATGGTTGCCTCGGCAACTTAGGTTGAGTTATTCTACGTTTCGTTAGGTTATGTTTGCATAGATTATGTTCGGATACCCTCGGCTTTCGTGATATGCACTGTTTTCCGGTGGATTTCTGCGCTCTGCACGGCCCCAATTTCTTCTGCTTGTCCCTGTGGAGTCCACCAATATTGGTCGCGGCACGTTACGTTGAGTTTCGCTTCGTTTGGATATGTTATGTTGGTTTCGGTTAGTTTTGTATAGCTTTGACTTTCCTGCTGTACACTGCGGTTCTATAGACTTCTGCGCTCTACTGCCGCCTAATATGTACTGCTTGGCTCTGGGGAGGCCAACAATTGTGGTCGCATCTTGCTAGGTTGATTTAGGTTTCGTTTGGTTATGTTACGATTGGATTGGTTTGGAGGGGACAGCTATGGGTTTCGCGCTGTACACTGTTCTCCGGTAGATTACTGCAATCTAACCTCCTCTAATACGTACACCTGGCCTATGCGAAGGCCAGCAATGGTAGTTTCGGCACGTTATGTTGAGTTAGGCTACGTTACGTTAGGTTAGTGTATAGATTGATTTACGTTTCGTTTGGTTATGTTACGATTGGTTTGGTTGAAGGGGACAGATACGAATTTTGTGCTATACACTGTTATTCGGCGCATATCTGTACTCCAATGTGCTCTAATATGTTCAGCTTGACTCTGGGAATTGGAACAGCAACGTTATCGGCATGTTATGCCAAGTTAGGCTAAGTTTGGGTTGGTTAGATTTGGTACTGGTCACGTTAGGACAACTTTGGCTTCTGTGCTGTACACTGCTGTTCGGAGATTTCTGTCCCCT
>NW_017094234.1:0-949 GCF_001483705.2 Eufriesea mexicana
TGTGACACGACCGCTATTGCACGTCTCCCAGGATTCTAGTAGAGCGTAGGAGAGCAATGAAGGGCGAAGAAATCTTTCGAATATCAGGGTATAGCACAAAAGACGAAGTAATATATCCTAACATATACAACGTAACCTAACTCAACCTAGCGTCCCTACACCACTATTGCTGACCTCCCCAAAGCCCAGCAAAATATGCCAGAGCACAGTAGAGCGCAGAAACCTACCGCATTGAAGTGAAAAGCGGAAAAGTAAAGGATGTCCTAAACTAACCTAACCCAACATAGCCTACCTAAACGTGGCCAATCAGAACCTAACGTGCCGAGACCACCATTGCTGGCATTCACAGCGCCAATAGAGCATACTGAAGAACAGCAGAGCGGAGAAATCCACTGCATTGCAGCGTGTAGCGCAAGCGTCAAAGATAACCTAACCTAACGTTTCTTAACTCAACCTAACGGAACGTATCCTACCTAAACGTAACTTGCCGATAATACTATTGCTGGCCACGCCAGAGCCAAGCAGAACTTACCAGAGCACACTAGAGCGCAGAAGTCCACTGAATAGCAGCGTATTGCACAAAAGCCAAAGCTATCCAGACGAGCACAGACTTGCATAACCTAGACAAACGTAGCCTACCACAGCGTAAAGCGCCGCGGCCACTATTGGTGGCATTCCCAAGGCTGAGCAGAGTATAGTATAGCACTGTACAGCGCAGGAATACTCGAAACAACAGTGTATAGCAC
Source organism: Eufriesea mexicana (assembly GCF_001483705.2). Taxonomy (NCBI): domain Eukaryota; kingdom Metazoa; phylum Arthropoda; class Insecta; order Hymenoptera; family Apidae; genus Eufriesea; species Eufriesea mexicana. Next base: position 747 of record NW_017094234.1, read on the forward strand.
GAATGTCTAAGTTAACCTGACCGCGCTTCACCGAACACAATCCAGCGAAACGTAGCCAAAATAAACCTGACATGACGAGACCACTATCACTGTTCTCCGCAGAGACAAGCAGAACATATTAGAGCACGCTAGAGCGCAGAAATCTGCCGAATAGCAGTGAATAGCACAAATGTCGAAGATATTCTTACCTATCCAGATCGAAC
>NW_017094235.1:0-951 GCF_001483705.2 Eufriesea mexicana
GGAAAGGAGGTGCGTAGACGCAGTGATAAAAACGCGGTTGTATTGGGTCTGCGAGAGGATAGTAAAGCGATGCAGCCGATAGTGACGGGGGTTGGGAGTTGTGTCGCCCGGAGGTCGAAAGAGGGAAGAGAAACGAATCGGCTGGTATTGCCGATATCGGGCGTGGCGCACGCATTGTCTGGCCGCACCTGCCTCTGCGAGCTCATCCTATTACGCATCTGATGTCAGGACAAAGGCACTAACTGGAAAGCGGAAACTACATGCACACCGAGGACCAGCCATCTCCATTTTCTGTTTGGCCAGACGGCATTCCGCTGAACGCCGGGACACCGCTGGATTATGAAAATATCAGAGGAACATCGCTGGGGTTGGCTCACGTTTAATCTCCGACCAGCGCCCGTAAATTATTCCGATAACATTTGCAGCCGTGATCGCCAGGCGTGCAAGAATTTCGACGTTCGTTCGTTATGCTCCTGCTTTTCCAAAAATTTTTCTCCACTTTTCGGGGCATGTTTTTGGCAGCCCGGTAATCGTATTCCTGCCGACTGTTATGAATCCGGTCTAATTGCAAGCTGAAATAAAGGTTCTCCCGGAAATATTGAAAACTTCATTTCTGCCTGACTACGAATTTAATTTAACGATTCTAATTTTTACTACCGTGCTGAAAGGTGTTCAGCGTTATTCTAATTGTTAATCCTTGGAATACCATTTTCGGTATTCCGTTCATTTTTTCGTTTGCAACACCTACCTTTATACCTCAAACTCGGGAACTCTAACTGTTCCTTGCTGAAGAGCGTATTCATAACATAACTCTTACTTTAATTTTCGATCATTCTGAAGACTTTATTATTTTGTATTACGATTGCTGCGCCGAAGGTTAGACGTGCCTCACCGCCCTCTCAGCGGATTAAGTCATATATCTAAATGCGAAAGTTCAGAAAATTTACAAGT
>NW_017094236.1:0-951 GCF_001483705.2 Eufriesea mexicana
CTAAAAGTAATTTTTTTACGTCATATAAGGTTGTTGAAAAGAATTTTCAATTTGTGCTAACATTAAAATTTTTGTGATATTTCCATGTTTGCACTTTCCAAATTGTCACTTATTTTAGAGAATACATTGAAGTTATTATTATTATTTTGAAATACTATGTCTATCTTTCTTTTGTAACAATTATCATTAAGCAATAAGCTGTCAATACAAGCAACTACAAAAATGATGTCTCTGTCAGAAATTCTTAAGATAGTTCATGATTTATATGTCATATAAAATCACTTTTCATCATTACTAACAATTTTTAATCACATCATACTTGTTTCGTCCCGAACCGGGCCACTGGCGACGAGCGAACTGTTCTTCTCTGAGTGTTCTAAAACTCGGAGATACTGTACCAATTTTTGTAACAAGAATTCCCAAAGGCGAAGAATTTAACACCAAAATTTAGCACCTTTTGGTCCTAGCCTCAGCTGGTCCCTGAGGACCAGCTGGGTCCGAACGAAAGGACTAGCGCCGTTCCCTGGGGACTGGTGTGGCAGTTAACGTGTTAATAGAGCTAGACCTGCTTAGGGTTGAACTAAAATAGTTCTAATATGTTACTGTCTCTCGCACTGAGTTGATCGTCATCTGAGTTGAGTCTTGACTGATGATCTGGTCGTAATGTTTGTTCTGTTTTCGTGCGATTTTTAGGAGAACTCTGTCGTGACTGCTGTCTCTGTGGTTTTATAAGTTTTGTATGTCTACTGATTGGTTGGTGCGAAATGTAAGTGGTGTGTGTGTGTGTTCCCCTATTGGTTGTGAATAATATTGTGGGTGTTTGATAACTTCGATGTCTTTCTGTGGTGGTGGATGGATAAATAATTTGGGTCCTTACGCCTATCGTCTTAACTGACCCTTGCTAAGGTTCACCCAAGTCGTGACTACGTGATGAGTGTATAGGAATCAAGG
>NW_017094237.1:0-951 GCF_001483705.2 Eufriesea mexicana
TTGCTCCTAAGCACCATCCGCATGAACGATTATAATTGTATCCTGCTGGCCTAAACGCACGCTACTCGCCTATCGCCCGCGCCATAAACGAATAAATCGAGGAGAAAGCCGACCTAAACGGTGGGCAGGACCATGACTCATAAATTGCAAATTCGATCGATAGAACGATGACGATGGAGTACGCGTGAAACAAGAAACAAGAAACAAGAAGTGTACAAACTTCAATCTATATCGTATATTACTTTATAATCTCTGATTGGTAACATATACATAGAAAAGGAGAGAAAAGAAAAAAAAAATTCAACCGTCTTTCTTAAGTTTTATAACTTCTTTCGTCGCGATAAGTATAAAAAATAGTACATTGATTATTAAAACTATGCGAAATTACATGTTTAATAAACACGATATTCGTATCGAGAAGAAAAATATATAAATGTTCATATATCGATATTGAAGGGATCTACCTTAATATGTCGTAAGCTTGTACGAATAACAAATTAATCTCTGCCCGCAAGACGCACAGGCGAGAGTGAAAAACTTCGCGAAACGAGACTACACGCTCAGTTAATCAACCATGAAAACGACCTTTTAGGGACAAGGAACAACGACTTGGCAACGAGGCGTCAAACTCTACGAAACCGATCGAAAAACCGAGAATGGCGGTCGCGCTGTGTATATCCGCGAAGAAATAGTCCAACAGTAATGGCGAAAAATAATTGGGACGACTGTGGATATTCGAAGGACGAGCACGTGCGACTACGGTCACATGTCTTCCTTCGGTACGTGAGAGTGCAGCGACGCGGTGTCGAGAGTTGAAACTTTTCTCCTGGTATGGGCATAACGGTATCGAGGAATTTTAGAGACATTTATCAGGGGAAATTAAAGACAGAATGGTCGGTTTCGTTAGGAAGGTACATCGATTACAAATTCTTGTAAAACGATGATGAAATT
>NW_017094238.1:0-952 GCF_001483705.2 Eufriesea mexicana
CCGACGACGATTGGATATCGAAGCAGAGAAAAACTCTGAGCCATCGGTGATCTCATTTGCATACTCGCAAGCTCCCGTTCGAGAGTCACCGAAGTACGCGAAAGAGGAGAGATATCGAAACTCACCAATCGCAACCACGATACTCGAAGATGAAATTGTATTTACGTTCGACGAATGGCTAATTTCGTCGAAAGTTGACGATTCAGTCGAAGATGGCAAGCGAGATGTTGAAAGGAGAGGCGATGTGGAGAAGAATAGGCGGTGGATCAGGGTGCAGGATGGTATCAGCTGTTCGATCTTCGATGGCGAATCGGAGAGGAAAAGCCGCAGTCGTTTATGCCACGAGGGATGCCATTAATCCACGGATTCTCCCCTAAATCTCTGGCTGCGTGCTCCGGGGGACACCGAGCGCGTTTCCATCCAGGGGAATTCCTGGAAAAGGACGTCGAAGAAGGCATGGCTGGCAGCGGACGGAAGGGGGACACTTCTTCCGGAAACCGGAACTCGGCGCGACTTAAAGACGCGTGCACGATGGAAAAATCGCGCGATGGACGCCACGATATGCCATTTCTCTTATCTTAACGCCGTTTCTCTAAATAGACAACGAATCCCGTATAATCTCGCAAATTCTTGGCAGATACTCCGATTCTTCCAAAAAATTTTCAGGCCTCTGGGTAATTATTTTATTAATTATCTCTTTTCTTAATGCCGTTTCTCTAACTAGACACCGAATCCCGTATAATCTCGCGAATTCTTGGCAGATACTCCGATTCTTCCAAAAAATTTTCAGGCCTCTTGGTAATTGTTTTATTAATTATTAATTATTTTATTCGCTATTCTCCATCTACGAATTATTACGTAAGATTTCAATTCTAACGATTCGACGTCACGTTTGTTTATTGGATTTGTAATGAGGGGTTTAAACCGATTTTTGAAAAGTATTCGGTACTTG
>NW_017094239.1:0-952 GCF_001483705.2 Eufriesea mexicana
TCCTGCTATGTAAATTGTTAATGTCTGGAGATATAATGGATATGTAATTAGTCATAGTAGACTTGCTAGAGTATCTGAATCATCACTGAACAGAATAATCCGACGGCTACAGTGCTCCGTTGATGGATGTACTGAATACCAAGCAGTTAGTTGTAAACATCCCTTGCCATAACCGTACTACTCATTGATTAGTCTAGAGTGCCTGTGGAATTTAAATCATCAATGCACAAGTTATTCCAACTGCTACAGTACACTGACGACGGTGGCACTAAGTACTGTGTTGTCAATTGTTAATATCTCTAGGTATAATTTACCTGTATTTTTCCATTCTAGAATATCTCTAGTATATAAGTCATCAGTGGACAGGTTAATCCTACGTCAACAGTACTCTGTTGGCGGATGTGCTATGTACGGTACTGTCAATAGTACATATCTCACGCCATAATTAATTAATACATTGATTACTGTAGAGTTGTCGTGGAATATATGTCGTCAGTGAATGCATCCATCCATCTACAATAATTCTGTGGGTAAGGCTGTACGCAGTACTGTATTGTCGTTTGTCAATATCTCTTGCGGCAGTTGACCACTACATTGATCATTCTACAATGGCTATAGAAATTTGTTGCTCAGCGTATATATTAATCAATTGCATGCAGTACTGTATAGTTTGATATAATCATAGTGGTATATACAACTTTCTGTATCCTTATCGATAACGGATATGTCCATTGATCAAACTTGAATTGCAAAGTAACTTACATCTTCAGAGCATTGCTTGACACAATGGCTACAGTACCGCGTTCACGGCTATACTCAATACTGTGTTGTCGAGTGCATATATCAGATTATCAGCGAAAACATTATCCCGATTGTTGGTGTACTGCTTAGACTGATACACACAGATATGTGTCTTCAATTGTCAATATCTAGAGCGATTATTGATCTATAC
>NW_017094240.1:0-951 GCF_001483705.2 Eufriesea mexicana
TAACCAAACATAGCATAAATGAACGTAACTTGACGAAACCGCAATTGCTGGCCTCCTCAGAGCCAAGCAGAGCATATTAGAGCAGACTGGAGCGCGAATATCTACCGTATAGCAGTCCATAGCACAAAAGTGAAAGATATCCTTCCTTACACTATGCTAACATATCACGAGCAAACGTAACCTAACAAAACCTAACGCGCCGCCACCACCATTTCTGGCCTCCCCAAAGCAAAGCAGACCATATTAGACAACATTAGTGCGCAGAAATCCCCCGCATTGCTGTGAATTGCACAAAGGCCGTAGATAACCTAACCTAACGAGACCTAACCTGACCTAACCAAACGTAGCATAACTCAACGCGACGTGACGCGACCACTGCTCCTGGCCTCCACGTAGCGAAGGAGAAAGTAGTAGAGCACAGTAGACATAGAAAACCACGGAATAGCGGTGTAAGGCACAAATGTCAGAGTAGCCTGTCCTAAGCTAGCCAAACTTAACGTATACAAACGTAACTTAACACGACGAAACGTGAAGAGATCACCATTGCTGGCCTCACAGTGGTACGGAGAGCGGACTAGAGCACATTAGTGGGCAGAAATCCATCGCACTCCAGTGAATAGCACAAAAGTCGGAGCTACCCTATCCTAACCTAACCAATCGTAACATAACTCACACTAACGTGCCGAGACCTCTATTGCCGCCCTCCCCAGAGCAAAGCAGAAGGCATTTGAGGAGAGGAGAGGGCAGAAACTCATAGAATTCCACTGCCTAGCACAATAGTCAAAGCTACACGTTACTAACCTAACCGAAGGTAACGTAAGCAAAAGTAACCTGATTTATCCTATCGAGCCCAGACCAATACTACTCGCTGACACAGAGTCAAGCAAAACATACTAGAACAAAGTAAAGCGCAGAATTCCACCGCACTTGGGTGTTAAGCTCAATTGTCAA
>NW_017094241.1:0-939 GCF_001483705.2 Eufriesea mexicana
TTGGCCCTTGGGAGGCCAGCAATAGTGGTCTGGGCACGTTATGTCGAGTCAGGTTACGTTCGGTTATGTTGGGTTAGGCAACTTTTGGTCAGGATAGCTTTAACTTTTCTGTTGTACACTGCTGTTCGGTGTATCTCTATGCTCTATTGTGCGCTAGTATGTCCTGCTTGGCTCTGGGGAGGCCAGCAACTTCCGTCACGGCAAGCGAGGTTCAGCTAGGCTTTGTTTCTTTATGTCCTGTTGGTTTCGGATAGGTTTGGGTGGGTTAGACTTTTCAGATGTACACTGCGGTTCTATGGATTTCTGCGTTCAACTCTCCAATAGGGTGCTCTGCTTGGCTATGGGGTGGCCAGCAACAATGGTCGCGGCACGTTATGTTGAGATAGGTTACGTTTTGTTACGTTACGGTTGATTAGGTTAGGAGTGGATAGATTGGTCCATAGTATTGTAGCCTGCTACTAGCTCGATTTCTGCGCCCTGTTGCGTTCTAATGCTTTCAGATTGTCTCGGGGAAGGTCAGCAATAGTGAACTCGGCACGTTATGTTGAGTCAGGTTACGTCGGGTTAGGTTGGTTCAGGCTATGTTTCGAGAGGATAGCTTTAACTTTTGTGCTGTACACTGCTATTCGGTGGATTTCTGCGCTCTACTGTGCTCTCATACGTCCTGCTTGGCTCTGGGCAGCGCCACAATGTCGGCCACAGCATGTTAGGATGATTTAGGCTATGTTTGTTTATGTTCTCTTGATTTGGGTCTGGTTTGGGTTGCTTCGAATTTTCAGATGTACACTGCGATTATATGAAGTTCTGCGTACTACTCGCCACTAGTGTGTTCTGCTAGACTCTGCGGAGGCCAGCAATAGTGGTCGCGGCACGTTAGGATGAGTTGAGTCACGTCTGGTTATGTTACGGTTGGTTATGTTAAGAGGGGATGTCTTTGAC
>NW_017094242.1:0-954 GCF_001483705.2 Eufriesea mexicana
AATTATAACTATATTATAATTAACGTAAATTACATTAGTTTCTAATTGCAAAATTTTTGATAGAGAAAATATCTGAGAATATATTAGGAAATTCCTTCCTAAATTGTTATTCATTAAAATTTCAGTATCAATAATTTTGTCAATAATTTTACGATCATAATTAATTGAAGGAATTGATTGGCATTTCATTCTCCATGTCTGTAATTAATAATTACGTTGCCCTGTCTTCTATTTCTACTACCTCAAAATTTAAATCATATATTTTTCAAATAAAATGTGTAAATATTTCTTTTAATATTTTTCTAGAACGAATATTCATTTTCTGCTTATGTTAGTCGTTTTGGAACTCATTGTGTACTGGAACAATATTTTATCCAATATCTACATGCAAATTAGCGACGAAATGTGGGGTGGCCATGCACCCCTTATGTTCACACCATAATGTAAAGCACTCGATTCAAACACTTCTTGCACATCTCCAACACTTTAGGCTAAATATTTTTACATTAATTTCTCAAGAACAAAGAAAGATTAACGTAAACATTTTTTTATTATTAAATCACTATAAGAAAATCAATATGACTCAAATCTATTCTTTTTTCTTTATGAATAAAAAATATTATCCAAAATTGACATTTGTCATTGGTATATAATAGAGATTAAATTATTCTTCAAGCATACTATTTACAAAAATAAAAATATTGAATTATTTTATTAAAAAAAAAGAAATTGAAATTTAAAATCTACAATATTTATAATTTATTTTGGTATATAATTTATAACTTAAATATTACAATCATATATTCTTTATAATTATATAGTATAAAAACATTTTTGAAGTTGAAAATTTAAATCTATCTATAAATAACGATAATTAAATTTTTGTTAATTAAAATTTGCATTTAAATCTCTGTAAATAATAATTTTTCAAAAATACGAATATTTTACTAAATT